>NC_133618.1:139636626-139936626 GCF_048593235.1 Sminthopsis crassicaudata | reverse complement strand
TATATGCCAGTACTGGTATTTCTAGGTTAAAGAATATAGTTTAGTGACTTTTGGGATATAGTCAAATTACTTTTCAGAATAGATGTAGCTGTTTGTTATTCAACTAGCAGTACTTTGGTGTTCCTATCCTTTAGTAGTCCCTACAGCAATTATCAATCTCCTTTTTGTTATATATAACAATTTGATGAATGTCAGGTGAAACTTTAGAGTATTTTTAATTTTAATTTCTCTATCAGTGATTTGGAATATTTTTATGTTGTTGATGGTTTTCATTTCATTTGAAAATTGCTTGTTTATATTCTTTGATCATATAATAAGGAACAAAGTCCACTCCTTCTCCCCTACCAACTATCTCTCTGAGTCACTGCCTCGCTGCAAAATTGCTTAGGGCTGGAAAAATTGCCACAAATCTCACAATTTTTCCATGTCCTATATATAGCTCTGTTTATAGCACAACTTCCTTAATGTTTCAAAGGGCTGAAGGTCCATAATCCTGAAAAATATTGTTGATATCATTTTAAGGGTTTACCCTAAAAATAGTAATGGCTATACAGGACCCACCTTGGAAGATATATCTTGATTCAAAGTTCAAGAATCTAATTACTTTGGGTCTCCAGAGTTTTGTACTCATTGTTACTAGACCTATTTCCCTTAGAAATGTTCCCAATAGAATTCTGTGCTAGGACAAGCTCCAAGGGAATACGGACCAAACAAGAAAAGTGGAACACAGCATCCCTTTGCTTTTATCACAAATTTGGAAGGACCTGAAAATGGTTTGAAGAGTGCTAGACTGGGGTAAAGTAAACTTGGGCCAGTTCAACTTTTATCATGAACTTGCTTTTCAGCTTGACTGTCATTTCTCCTACCTAGGCCTTAGTTCACTTACTTTGTAGAGGTAAAACTTAGTAATCAGTGGAATACAAGTTTCTTATGGGCAAGAACTGTTTCAGTTTTGTACTTAAAACCCAGCACAGAATCTTGCTTGTGGGATGTTTGTTAAATATATGTTAAATATATTTGTTAGATTAATTAAATTGAGGGTGTTGGAATTGTAATTCCAAGTCCCCTCTAGTTCTAAAACTCTAAGATTATATCATCTTGAGAGATCATCCAGACTGGCCTTTTTTCTTTGATATTAAGATATTATTATCATCCTGATTTTATAGATAAATTAGCAAGTAAGACCTATCTGCATAGATCATCACTTACCTATGGTTACATAGATTAGGGCATATATGCAAATCTGTCTTTAGAATAAGGGCACCTGAGACAGCTAGGGTTAACATGTGTGAAATGCTGTGACCTTTAGTCTCATGAGACTCCCAGGCTGCCCACTTTTCCCATCTTCTATATTCTCTACTAATGAAACTTCTACTTAACTACTGTAAAGAGGAGCAGAACTTAATAAATGAAAATAACAATACTGATGAAGAGAATAAGTAATTATATTGATTTAGGAAAACATAAGGGAACCAGATTTCACAGAATGTCAGGATTGGATTCTTCCTGACCCTTTTGGAAGGTCAGTCAGATCCAGCCTAACCCTGAACAAGAATCACCTCCATAATTTGCTTGAGGACTTCCAGTGAAGGGGAATCCATCCCTTTCTCAAGGAATCCATTCTACCTTGGGATAATTCTAAATATTTATAAATCTTTCTTTATATAGGCTTAAATTTGCCTCTCTGGTACTTCTATCTATTGCATCTGGTTTTACCCCTAAGTAGAAGACATATAATCCCTCTTTCACATACTTTACTTTAAAGACAACTATACTGTCTCTCTAAATCTTTTCTTCTTCAGGCTAAACAATCACCCTTGTTTCAAGAAATTTTCAAATGGCATCAGCCCAAGGCCTCTCACCATCCTGATTCACTTCCTCTGGACACTTTCTTCATCAACATCCTTTCTAAAAAGAGATACCAAGAATTAAACATCATACTATACATGTGGTCTGGCTGGGACATGACATATATTCCCCATCCCCACTTTCTTCTAGACAATTCCAGTCTTCATCAATACCAGCAAAGCATCAAGTTTTGGCTTGCTGCACCCCAATATTGACTCAAATTGAACTTGTTATTTTTCCCTTCAGTTATTTTTCAGACAAATTGTCATCCAGGCAGTACTCTTTAACAGCTTTAAATTTATGTTTTTTTGGGAAATGATGGGGGAATCCTGATACTGTCCTGACTTGGGGGGGGAACCATGAGGTAAAATGCTTGAGAAACTCCTCAAAGAGGAGGAATTCTCTTTGAACTCTTGCCTCTTCGAAAGACCCACCTCAGCAAATCAAGATAAAATGGTTTCATTCTGTTATCTTGGTGGGACTAGTTGAGTCCAGGACCAGTCCTACTTAGCTTGAACTTTAGTGGTTTCATTTAGCTGGAGATCTAGATTTCTATCAACCTCTATTGAGCTGAAAATTGGCTGGACCACTCAAAGTAAGCTGTCCCATTATACTGGAAATCTAGGCCTGGGAGAAGTAATCTCATTTAATTGAAACTTCTATTCAATTCGAAGATCTTGGTTTGATTTCAACTCAAACTGCCCCCAGCCCCCAGCCACTTATTTATTTGCAGAGGGCCAAAGCAGGACAATGCCTTGTCAAGGAACCCCTCTGTCCCTCCTTGGCATAGTCACCTGTGAAGACTCCTAGCCCACAGTCTTCTCTTTTGTTAATCCCTCTTTATCTCTCTTAGCTACTTCTCTGTAAGGACCTGGCAGAAGGTCCAAAGCAGCTTGCTCTGCTTCGAGGACCTTGCCCATTGAGAAGGCATTCTCTCTTCTCAGTGTCAGCCTCCATTTCCCTAATAGGATTTGGCAAAGGGCCAAGGGACCTCTCCTTGGCATAGCTGCCTGCAAGGACCTCCTGCCCTCTGAGAAGACACCCTTTTCTCTTGTTTAGATTTCTGCCAGGACTTCTCTACTAGACCTTTACTTTTTTGTTGGGATCTTCCTACTGAGGAAGTTAGCCTCCTAGCAAAAGCTGATTTCTCGGTGCCAATAAACTTTTTTTTTGCCAGTCTAATTTTTTGGGTTAGTAAAATCTTTTAAAAAGAACCTGCGCTGACCAGAAGGGGCTCCCACAATTCTCTGCCCTATGCTGAACCTCATCAAAGCTAGGACATTTTGAACATTTTACATTTATTGCTATTAAGCAATATTTTCTAAGATCCCTTTCCAGAATAGAGTCATTCTCTTCAGAATATCATAAAGATATTCTCATAAAGAATATCATAAACATGAGAAAGTTATCTTTACTAGAAGCACAAACACCCAGTCCCTTCCTCACTTAGTCCCTAAACTCCCATTACTGATCAGGGTTTATGGAGAAGAGGAAAAATATCTTGCCTTCTTCTATAATGTAACAGAGGACTATAAGTGGAATAAATTATTAAGGCTTCAATTCTGGATCTGTCCCCACTTCATTCATTGAACAAATATTTGTTAAGCACTTAAAATTTGCAAAGCACTGTGCTAGACTGTGGGGCTATGGAGCCCAAACCAAACCACTCCTGCCCTCAAAGAGTTATATTCTTCTAGAGAGATACAATAGATTACAGATAAGTCAATGTAAAGTGAATTCAAAGTTGATATAAAGGAAATTTGTCAGAGAGGAGATCACTAATTGGAAGGGATCTGGAAAGACCTCATGGAGAAGACAGTATCTGAAATGAGGTATGAAGAAAATTAGTGATTAAGGAGACAATCAGATGCATTAAAAGGAGCTCAAGTCACAGGACCTGGCTTAAATTCTTACTCCTGGTTTATTACCTAAGTGTCCTTGAATATGTCCCTTAATCTTTGGTGTCAGTTTCTTCAGCTGCAAAATGAAGGGGTCAGACTAAATAACCTTTAAAATTTCCTCTATCTCCAGAATGTAGAAGGGAAAAGGAAGAGTTTTCCAGGATTGGGGAATAACTGGTGCAAAAGTTTCTAGGTAAGATATGGAATGTCTTGTGAATGTGTATATTACCCTCTGGGGCAGCTAAATGGCACAGAGGATAGAGTTCTGGACAGACATCAAGAAAACTCATTTTTATAAATTAAAATCTGGCCTCGAATCTTACTAGTTAGGTGACCCTAGGGAAATCACACAATCACATTTGCCTCAGTTTCCTCATCTGTAAAAATGAGCTGAAGAAGGCAATAGCAAACTATGCTGATATCTTTGCCAAAAAAAAAAAAAAATCCCAAATGGAGTTATGGTCAGACTTGACTGAAAAGTGACTGAGCAATATGTTATCCTCTCTACATGACATTATTGATCAAATCTCTACCACTTTTGAGGTTATTCATTATTACTAAGCTTTGATCCATTATCATGAGGAACAAACACAATAGGTAAATCAATGTGTGAGTGAATTAGTCCCTTACAGTACTCGTGATAGTTTGAATTTTATCCTGGGAAAAGGAATCTCAATAGAATGCAAAGAATATGACCTAATTGCCAAAAGCATCTGCCTTGTTCTTTTCCCAGAATCTAGACAGCCTCAAATATTTAGAAGCCAAGAGTTTAGCACGCCCATCCCCTTATTCCCAAGACACATCTGTCTCTAGGCGCCAGTATCCTTAATAACATGGACTCTCAAACTCTTGTCTGCCTTAGGCTGTGCTCAGGGACAGGAAATGGGACACCCTGACTCCTGATCCAGAAGGAAACAATTAGAGAACGACAAACACCCGTACCAGATTAAAGTATGGCAATTCATGTCATTAGATCATGTCTTGGCAGGACAACTGTCCCAATCCCTCAACAATAGTGATCCCCACCCCAGGAAGGCACGTGAGATTCAGCCACTGTCACCATCTGGCCACCTCCACCACCTGGACAGAAGAGAAAGTTCTTCCTCAAGAACTCTAGAAAGGAGTCATCCGCTAGATGAAGTAATTTATCTTCATATTGTTTGTATGCAGTTATTTGCACGTTGTCTCTCCTTTAGACTGTGAGCTTCCCAAAGGCAGGGATTGACTTTTGCCCAGAATTTAGCAGAGTGCCTGGCACATAGGAAGTGCTTCATAAATGTTTATTGACTGAATTTTAGAATCAGAATGTAAAACTATAAAGGGACCTTAAAGATCCTCTAGTTGGCAGAGTTAAATAGTGGAAAGAATATTGGCTGTGAAGTTGGGGGAGTTAAGTTCAAATCCCAACTATGATACTGACTATCTGTGTGATTTTGAGCAAGGCATTTATCACTCTGGGCTTCAGTTTACTCATATGTAACATGAAGAAGTTGGCCTCTGAAATCTCTCTTAAATATGGCCATATAGACATTTGAGTTCCCCAAGTGTCCATGACTTTGAATTTAAAGGAGGGAGACCATATTGGAAAGTTATTGTTGTAGGTCCATTGTTCTCTCTCTCTTTTTTTTTTCCTGAGTCAATTGAGGTTAAGTGAACTGCCCAGGGTCACACAGATAGAAGTGTTAAGTGTCTGAGGTCACATTTGAACTCAGGTCCTCCTGATTTCAGGGCTGGTGCTCTATCTACTGCGCCACCTAGCTGCCCCTGGTTCATCATTCTCAAAGAAGACCAATGACATCACAAGAGTGATGTCTTTAAGTGTTGAAAAGACTAGGGGTCCAGATGGAGACTCAGAATGAATTACATGTTAACTTCAAGTAAGGAGCAATATAGTGCTGGTGAGTGTTCATTACCTAGGCAATTCTGGGGGGAGTTCTAGAGACTCAGATAAGAAATTGTGCATAGCTAGAGCCAGGAAATCATGAAAAGTCTGGTAAAACAAAACAAATGTATGGAGTTCTCAATATTTCTCTTTTCCCTTTCCTCATTTCAGGGTAAGTGAGTTAGTTTCCATTTATCAGTCCACACTGATCCTGATACTTCCACACCCTATCAGCAAGGGAAAAAAGAAAGAAGGAAAGAGAGAAAAGCCAATTTTGCAGTTAGGAATGGACCCGTAGATAGCGAGACATGGCTTCCTGAATTATCTTTAGGACATCTTCCTTTGAAATGAACTTAGACACACAGAAAAAAGTTTGCCTTAATTTCTTTATTCATCTGGAAAATGAGGGCATTGGTCTAGGTGATTCCTGATGATTCTTCTAGGTATAAAAATGTACCATCTGAAACACAGACTCTGTGCATTATTATAATACCATAGAAGAATTTCATAGAACTTGTATAATTTTAAAAACATTTTCTCATTTGACCTTCACAAATGAAGCAGGTCAAGTGACAGTTATTATTCCCTTGCTACAGATGAATAAACTAAGGTCAGAAGCTTTTGTCATGTACCTTAACTCACAAAGCACATTAGTGAAGGAGCCAACATTGAAATGCAGATGTAATTCTATGTACAATTATTAACTAGATTTCCAGATGTCTTGACTCAAGGCCAAACTTATTTTCCATTCTATGATATTTTACAGCTTCTTCATTAAGGTACAAAGAACTTAGGACCTCTGATCAGATTTTATTCTTTACTTTGATGCTTTGATACTTTGATACTTTTCTATTTTCCTCAATATTAATGTTCCAGGGCATAATTTCACTTTTTTTGCCATAAGTCCTACTTTTTTGATAGTGATAAAACTATGGGTATAGAATCTGGGACTCTTGCATTCAAATCCTGTCTTACTGTTTGACCCTGCACAAGTTACTTATCCTTTGTCTGCCTTGGTTTGCCCAACTGTAAAATGGGGATAATAATAGCAAATACCTAGCAGAATTGTTGTGATTGTTTTTTTTTTAATTATAATTTTTTATTGACAGTCCATATGCATGGGTAATTTTTTATAGCATTATCCCTTGTACTCACTTCTTTTCCGACTTTTTCCTTCCCTCCCTCGACTCCCTCTCCTAGATGGCAAGCAGTCTTATACATGCTAAATATGCTATAGTATATCCTAGATACAATATACGTGTTCAGAACCAAACAGTTCTCTTGTTGCACAGGAAGAATTGGATTCAGAAGGTAAAAATAACCTGGGAAGAAAAACAAGAATACAAACAGTTCACACTCATTTCCCAGTGTTCCTTTCTGGGTGTAGCTGATCCTGTCCATCATTGATCAATTGGAATTGGATTAGCTCTTCTCTATGTTGAAGATATCCACTTCCATCAGAATAATCCTCATACAGTATTGTTGCTGAAGTGTACAATGATCTCCTGGTCCTGCTCATTTCATTCAACATCAGTTCAAGCCTCTCTGTATTCCTCCTGTCTGTCATTTCTTACAGAGCAATAATATTCTATAACATTCATATACCATAATTTACCCAACCATTCTCCAATTGATGGGCATCCATTCATTTTCCAGTTTCTAGCCACTACAAAAAGGGCTGCCACAAACATTTTGGCACATACAGGTCTCTTTCCCTTCTTTAGTATCTCTTTGGGATATAAGCTCAGTAGTAGCACTGCTGGATTAAAGTATACCCAGTTTGATAACTTTTTGGGCATAATTCCAGATTGCTCTCCAAAATGGTTGGATTCATTCACAACTCCACCAATAATGCATCAGAGGCTTTTATCAGAACCTTTAACTGTAAAAATGTTTTCCCAGTTTTCTATTCTCTAGCCAAACTGGACTCTTGTCCATGCTCTAAATGTACCTTATACCTTCTAACTCTTTCCTTTTGCTATTGCTCTTTTCTTTTCTTTGATTGCCTTTTCTCTTTATTTTACTTTGATTAATTTCTACACATATTTTAAAGTCTAACTCAAATGTGCTTCCTTCACATAGCCTTCCCCAAGTATTCTTGTTGATAATAGTCTTTCACCTTCAACCCAACATAATGTTTTGTTCTTCATCTTCCTAAGGTTATATTATATGTCATTCCATATTTCAATTATCTTCTTCTGCTCAAAAATTCTTTTTTTCTACACTTAATAATATTTTATTTTTTCCAATTATATGTAAAGATAGTTTCAACATTCATTTTTGTAAGCTTTTGAGTTCCAAAATTTTCTCTCTCCTTCCCTTCTATTCCTCATCTCCAAGAGGAAGCAAGTAATGTTATACATGTACAATCATATTAAACATTTCCATATTAGTCATATTGTGAAATAAGAATTAAAACAAAAAGGAAAAAGCAAAAAACAAATTTTAAAAAGATCAAAATGGTATGCTTCAATCTGCATTCAGTTTCCTAGGGGTTTTTTTCCCCCTGGATGTGGATGGTATTTTCCATCACAAGACTTTTGGATTTGTTTGGAATCACTATATTGAAGAGAAGAGCTAATTCTATCATAGTTGATCATTATACAATGTTGTTGTTACTATGTACTCCTGGTCCTGCTTGCTTCATTCAGCATCAGTTCATATAAATCCTTCTAAGTTCAAAGGTAAGTTCTGTGAAGACAAGGGACCATTTGTTTCCTAAACTTTAAATTTCTTTGCCCTAGCATACTAGAGGCTTGTAATACATATTTATTAAATGAATGGACAGATTGCTTTCTCACTTAGATGATACCTATAGTTGAAATTCTTGATACATCACTAACATTATTATCTTGACTACAAAAAAGAATTCTCAGCTACTATTTTGTAATGCTGCAGGATGTCTCCAGTTATCCTAAACTGGAAGGGGTAATGATGGAGATTGGGGAGGGTTTTCATGAAGTCCTCAACAAAAATCTTTAATCTCAGTGGATTTGGGGTCCCTTTAATTTTAGAAAAGTAACTATTTCAGTCCAATTAATACTATATCTTGAAATCATGTCATAGCTTCATGGAAGTTGGGACTCCCTATTCTAAATGGTTTTGTGGTTTCCTCTACATTTCTGATCTTGGTATTACATGGGAATGGAAAACTAGAGCTTTAATTCTCCCCAAGGGGAAGAAGGAAAGAATTTTGAAATAAATAAAACAGCAGCAAACCCACACTATATTTGTACCATGGGAAGAGCTGATCAGCTTTGGTAAGGAAAATGGCAAGATCTTGAAATAAAACTGAACAGCAGAACAATAATTTCAGTTCCACTTTATACAATTACTCATTTCCGAGGAGTCTGACATGCCAAACAAACTCTTTGCATCCTTGTAGAAAATGGTGTTCATAGTCTTCTTCCTCAGTGACTATTTAATTTTCCTCATTCCATAGAAATATATACTAATATATAGATTATGGAACTACTCTCTTAACTCCCACTTGGAATAGCAAGTTGGTTCTCTAGAAAGTTGCTAGCCATATCTCCTTTTCAGGGCTCTAGGGGTATGCCTGAGGGGTTGGGATGTTTAATTTTTTAAGCTACTAATTCTAATTTTCATTTCAGTATTTTCATATATATATATAATTTTGGTTATCTTCACTATATCATTGACCTAGCAATTAGTGCCTGGTGGTAGTTTGACCATTTGTTTTTTCCTCAATATCATTGATAAACAATTAACATCAATTAGCTTTTACAAAGAGATATTTACTGAGAAGATATATAGCATTAATAGAAATATAAACATATTCTCCTGAACCACAAATTCTTCCCTTTAGCAGTGATCCCAAAAATGAATGGGCTCAGACTTCAAACAGTTACCACAGAGCACTTGCACCATCAATTCACGTCTACATGTGACAAAAACACTATATAGGTCCCTCTCATGTATCTATACATAGCCTTTATATTTTGTGCTCAGAAAGAAGGAGAAAAGAAAAGAAAGGGCTCTTTTGTTTAGAATGGAATAAACATTTAATGCCTACATATTCTAGCAGCAATACATAGAGCACTGAACTTGGAATCAGAGAGATCCATCTTCTTGGGTTCAAATCTGGCCTCAGACTATTACTAGCTGTGTGATCCTAGGCAAATCACTTAACTCTGTTTGCCTCAGTTTCCTTATCTGTAAAGTGAGCTGGAGAAGGAAATGGCAAACCACTTCAGTATCTTTGCCAAGAAAACCACATATGGAATCATGAAGAGATGGATGAATAACAACACTATTTCCCTGCACAGTGCTGAGCATTTTATAAACATTGTCTCATTTGATTCTTGTAACAACCCTGGGAGGTAGGTGATATTATTATGTTCATTTTACAGCTGAGAAAACTGAGGCAGGAAGAAGTTAAATGACTTGCTCAACATCACACAACTAATAAGTGTCTGAGGTCATTTTTCACCTCAGGTCTCTTTTGACCTGAGCATTCTATCCAAGACATCAACTACCTGTACTTGAGTCTTCTCAGGTCTGTCCCAGCAGCCAACCAAAATGCACTTATTCATAATCCAGAAAGCCAATCAAAAACAGTCATTGGACACTTGTGCATGCACTGAAGAGAAGAACCAGGTTCTTCCATTACTTTTTGTTCAGAAGCAAACTCATCCAACCTCCATAATGCCTGAATTTGCTTCAGGTAGAGAATACTATGAATGCCTCAAAGGTTAATTCCTTTTGTTGTTGTTGTTGTTGTTGTTGCTGTTGTTGTACTTGAGTTGTTTCAGTCATCTAACTCTTCAAGACCCCATTTGGGGTTTTCTTGACAAAGATACTGGAATGGTTAACCATTTCCTTCTCCAGTTTATTTTACAAATGAGGAAATTGAGTCAAACAGGATTGAGACTTACTCAAGATCACACAGTTAGTAAGTGTCTGAGGGCAGATTTAATCTTACAAAAGATGAGTCTTCCTGACTCTAGATGCCATGCTCCATTCACTATGTCACCTTATCCTGTAGAATTAGATCTAGAAAGGACATAAAAAAGTCATTTAATCTAAACTCTTTGCTTTATGAATTAGGAAAGTAGGATACCCCTCCTCCCAAATCAATTAACTTGCTTAAGGCTAAACTCTGACTCCAAATCTATAGATATGTAATAAAATGAATTAATATTTATAGAAAGGACTTAGCACAATTCTTGGCACATAGTAAGCATTATATAAATGCTTATCCTCTTCCTGCTTTTTCTATTACAACACTCATATTCTGAAGGTATAATAAAACCCCAATTAATCAAAGTCCAGTGAATGGACAGTGATAGCATTTGGGGTTTTGTAAAGACAGTCAAGGATGTACTGGAGACAGCTTGAGTTAGAAGAAAGCCAATTGTTAAATTTTCAGTGTGAGCATTTATATTTCAAAAATCCTCAAATGTTACAAAACAAGGCTTGATTTACTGGATTTTTTTCATTGCTAGACTTAAGAAGGTGATGAAGATAATGCTAATAATGCAGAGAAAATTTAAAAGTGCAACCTCCCTTTTTTTCTTCAGAGATTGTTAAATTTTTATTGATACATCCATGATTAAATAGGTAGTTTATCTGCCTTCATTTTTTTTTTGTTTATGAAAATAAAAACAACTTTAATGGCAGCCAAACAGATAATAAAAACTGGATGACACTGATTTATAACACACAAATTCTTTTAATTAGTGGAAAAATCATAAAGTATGAAGTTGCATTGCAATCAGTTACAATCACTTCAATATCTATAGTATCACCGATTCCAATCTGTAAGGACTTTAGTAGTCATCCATGCTATTTCCTCATTTTATAAATGATACAATAGAGGCACAGAGAGGTAAACACCTAATCCAGGTCAAGTGACTACCAAGGTGGAGAGAAGTCTTCTAAACAAGGATCCTACATTCAAAATCCAGGGTTTATTCCATCCTATCTCACAACCACTTTGTTGAACTGTTTGTGGAGAATTTTATATTATAAAAGCAGACTGGAAATATGCCGGGCAGTTGTGTGATGCGTTTAATTACATTATAAATAAAAATAAATAATATGACTCCCCAGTGCCAGAAAAGAAAGTGGCTGACCCAAGGTCATAGCTGGTTTTGGCAAAGCCAAATCTAAGTGGCTAAATACTTAAGATGATAGATTTACCAATCCTTTATGTTCCATATGTTTTGTTTTTATTTTTGTCAGTTAGGATCACTTATTACTTTGTTTCATATCTGTTTGGTATACAGTATGGTTTCAGTTTTTTTTTTTTTTTGTTATTGTTGTTGTTTTGTTTTGTTTTGCTGAAGCAATTGGGGTAAAGTGACTTGTCCAGGGTCACACAGCTAGGAAGTATTAAATGTCTGAGACCAGATTTGAACTCAGGTCCTCCTGACTTCAGGGATTTTGGGGGACCACTTATGGACTAATTACAAAAATCTTGTACTTAGGAGCTCCATAAGGTATCATAGAAAAAGAAATTCTCATCTCTCTCTTTTTTTTAATAAATAAAACTGGTGATGCTAAATCTACATATCTTTCTACGATTACAAAGCAATGAAGACCATGGTAAAACTGGACCTAGAGGCCAAGTCTGTAGTGCAAAACTATCATTTTTAGATACAGAGGCCTGGACCATTACTGCAGATCATCTCTCTCTTCAGTTTGAATGATGAAAAGACTAAGACTCACAGAGGTTAAATCTGACAATTTTATGTTGCTAAGAAATCTAGTTGTCATCTTGTTTGATATTTATTTCCTTCTAAAGATGAAGGCTAAAAGAAATCAATCTATTACTCTGATTAATTGAGGATTCTTCCTAATTGAATTCTGACTCCAATTCAATAATTTTTTAAAGCATATGTGCATGTATAGCATAATTCCCACATGATTCTGGCAATCCTAACTACTTTAGGTTCACTATGGGGCATGGTATTTTAATTGGCAATAATTAATAACCTGGAGACAACTAGGTGATACAGAGAATAGAGTACTGATTTATCTTCCTGAGTTTAAATCTGGCCTCAAATATTTACTGTGACTATGGGCAAATAATTTAATTCTGCCTTGGTTTCCTCATTTGTAAAATGAGCTGGAAAAGGAAACAGATCTTTGCCAAGAAAACCCCAAATGTGGTAACAAAGAGTGGGACAGGAATGAAACGACTCAACAACTACAAATTAATAAGTTATGCAAACATGGCTATAGTTGCTGGTCAGGACATTTTCTACCATCAGACCAGAAAACAAATCAAAGCAACAAAGCTTTTAATTCCATAAATAATAAGAGTATGTCTCCACATGTAAAAGGCTGATGGGAGAGGGTACCCTCCCCGATAACTCACACTCCTAAGAATTGTCTGCCTGCTGGAATACTTACAGTTCTGTCTCAGCAACTGGCTCTTATTGCTGCTGCCCTATTCTGCATATGAAACAGTGATTCTTGTCTACAAGCTGTCATTTGCTGCTAAGATGAGTGTTTCCTTCTAGTGAATGTTATTGCTCTGCTGGGAAACTACCCAGTAAACTTTCCTAGAGCTAATCAATATCCTTTTCAGCTCTCTTATAAGTCAGGTTACACCATTGCCCTGCTAATACATAAAAGATTTCTTTAGTCAGCTGTCAAACCCTTTTATAAATCATTATACTCTGCAGCACCTCATGGGATGTAACTTGGACTTAATATTTTAATTGTGTGAATAAATATTTTAAACTTCCATCCTTGGCAACTCAGTGCTTAATCTCTGTTTACCTCAGTTTCCTCAATTGCAAAACGAGGATAATAGAAACACATTCCTTCCAGGATTGTGGTGAAGATAAAAAGAGATCTTATTTGCAAAACATTTAGCACAGCTGTCAGACTTGCTTTAGGAGCTTGACAAATTCTTGTTCCCTTTTCCTTTCCTTCCATAAAGCCCTGGAAGTTTGCTCTGAGGCAATGCAAATTACATTAAATCTTTAATAACCCTCAAGGAGATTCTTAGCACTTTTGCTCTGAATCACTTCCCTACCTGTCCATGTATTTTTATAGCTGAATGGGACTGATTGGATGAAGTATTTCTCACTATTGAGTCACATGATCTCTGGAAGGATGAATATTGAATCCTGAAATACAGAAAGTTGCACGAAGTGACATGACCTGTGGGAGGCAGCCAACATTAGTGACCATTGGTCAAGGATGGTTAGGTCCTTTTAGTCTATCCAATGAAAAGGCTTTTAAGTACTGGACAAGCCTGAAGCTGGCCAGGTTCCAGGAGCACATGGCAGAGTTGGGATGGCTCCCAGGTGTGTCTGGGCCTCTCCCTGCAGGGATTAAATAAATGTTTTCTCTTTGTACCTGATGATGTCTCTGATTAGTTAATTGGGAAAGGGGGTCTTGCAGCCATCCGCCCCACACACAGAGTTTATGCGGGCTTGTCCAGGATTTGTGGTTTCCTAGATCAGACTCTCTGCCTCCCTCTCTGTGAAGAATGAGCTTAGGAGAGACATTCAGATACAAATAGAAGCACACAAGTCTTCGAAGATGAAACCTAGGTAAGAGAGAGAGCTAGGTAACTCCAGCATGCTTTATCCATGAGAAGCAATGTTTGTTAATGTGCCCTTGAACTATCCTTGTGGGCCCTGGGATTATCAAGCCTTGGGTGATCCAGATTAAGGGGTGAGAGCCAGGAAAGGGGTTCTGTTAATGGCACAGGATGGGGGCTCTCTATATGGTTTGCTAAGAAGGTAGGCAACTCCTTCTGACCCTGAGAAAGAGAAGAAGAAAAAGGTCTGCCTTTCCTGTAGGCGGAAAGTCCATTGAGAATAATGGTTGGGGAATTTGGCAATTGGTCATTTCAAAATTACAAAGCAATTCAATTAAATTGGGGAAGATTGTGAAGATAATTTCTTCTTTTCCTTCCTCATTCCCTGACTGTAGGCCACATGGGGCCAGAGGGAAAGAAACTATGTTTAATCACTTTAGTGAAATTTATTATTTGAGATTAGCAGTTTTATATTATTAAGAATTTAAAGCTGTATTTGATTGGATTTTAAGTTAAAATATAGGTTATTAAAACAAAGTTCCTGTAGCTTACCTTTAGGGGAGGTCAAGTTTGTATCTCCCTACTTAGATGGTATGCTGTTTTCTAGAAGTCAATGATAATTTGTAAACTATGAATTATACCTTAAAACTCTGTCAGCTCTGCTGGATATATGTATAAGTTTTATGAAATTTGGTTCAAAGTTATTTGTAAATCTTTAAATTTGAAGTTTTTTAAAAAAGAATGATTTAAAGACAAGGGACAAGAAAGATTGATTTGCAATCTCTTTCTTCTTCTTCTTCTTCTTCTTCTTCTTCTTCTTCTTCTTCTTCTTCTTCTTCTTCTTCTTCTTCTTCTTCTTCTTCTTCTTCTTCTTCTTCTTCTTCTTCTTCTTCTTCTTCTTCTTCTTCTTCTTCTTCTTCTTCTTCTTCTTCTTCTTCTTCTTCTTCTTCTTCTTCTTCTTCTTCTTCTTCTTCTTCTTCTTCTTCTTCTTCTTCTTCTTCTTCTTCTTCTTCTTCTTCTTCTTCTTCTTCTTCTTCTTCTTCTTCTTCTTCTTCTTCTTCTTCTTCTTCTTCTTCTTCTTCTTCTTCTTCTTCTTCTTCTTCTTCTTCTTCTTCTTCTTCTTCTTCTTCTTCTTCTCTTCTATTTATCTATTTATTTGGAGTTTTAAAATTCAGGTATGACTGTCTGGATAGATCATTGAACC
The DNA here is from genome assembly GCF_048593235.1 of Sminthopsis crassicaudata. NCBI lineage: Eukaryota > Metazoa > Chordata > Mammalia > Dasyuromorphia > Dasyuridae > Sminthopsis > Sminthopsis crassicaudata. Next base: position 139,921,267 of record NC_133618.1, on the reverse strand, counting down.
AGTGCTCCACCATCTGAAAGGAATATGCCATAAGCTACTCAGAAGAAGTTGTTACAGGTGGAAGTTAGTATCTGGGAAAGAATTAGAAGGACGATCTTGGTCTCTGCTAAAGGTAGGATCCTTCTGACTCAATTTCCCAGTGGTGTTCTTTTGATTGAGAACACACCTGTTTATTCCTGAGTCTAGCTTAAGGTGGAATTGTTAAAAATTAGGACAGTTGCCTGAAGTAAAACTGCTTTAAGGAAATCATGTTCCTGATTTTTCCTCTTATAGCAAATGTCTGTAATCAGAGCAAGTGGGATCAGTGAAAGATATAAAACACAATATAAATATATAGATATTTTAATTTGCAACCCAGCCCTGGAAGACTTTTTGGTTCCTGCTATTACATCTTTTAACTCTTTTGTTCCCTGGGGCTAGAATTTCTTTATTTAAAGGCCTACTTTGCCCAAGTATTTGGGGCTATTCCCACTTTCCCTTTTGTTCATTGAGAGAAAGTAGGTTTTTTAGAACCCTAAAAGTGAAACTAATTGATAGTAGGGGAGTTCATTCCCAGTATTGGGAACGGTATGAGCAAAGAAACATAGAAAGGAGAAGGCAGTCTTAAAGTTGGTAATACATGAAACAGTATGTCAGTTTGGTGGAATGTAGAGTATATAAAAGGAAGTAGAATGAGACAAGATTAGAGAGATTAGAACAAGTAATAGAGAGCTTTGAATACCAGGAAAAGTAACTTAAACTTTATTCAGTAGATGAAGAGGAACCCTTGAAAATTTTCAAATGGAGCAGTGATGTGCTCAAGAGTATCAAAAGAATACTTTGTGTAGCTGTGTGAGGTATGGATTCGTTGTTATTGTTAATTTACAGCTTTCTGTTTAACTCATCTGGGGTTTTCTTGGCAAAAATAGAGGAATGTTTATCATTTCCTTTTCCAGGTCACTTTATACATAGGGTACTGAGGCAAATAGAGTTAAGTGACTTCCCCAGAATCACAAAACTAGTTAGATTTGAACTCAGGAAAATGAGTCTGCCTGACTCTAGATTTGACACTCTCCATACAACCACTTAACTGCCCCCCCTCCCCCCACTCCCCCACCCCCGAAGGAACAATTAGAGAAGGAAGATATATTGAAGGAAGGAAGACCATTCAGAAAATTACTCTGAGAATGTCAGTAGGGAGAAATGAAGGCTAGTATATAATGTAGAAGAGGATAGTATGCACGATTAAATTTAAATCAAAGTTGATTGAAATTAACCAAGTTTTAACATAATTGTTTCTGCTCAAAACAATTGTTTCTCCTCTACTTTTCTAAAAAATTGTCAGGTGCTTTCTATGAGCCTAGTACTGTGCTCATTCCTTAATATTATCTTTTTTATGTATGTATTACCCATCCATCTCCTTTGTCAATTTTCTGTGATAAGCTATTGAAACTATTGAGTAAGTCAAATCCAAGACCTGAGTTCTGAGGTCAAATATTCCTTCAGACATTTAATAGTTTATAATTCTGGGCAAATGATTTGGTCTCTATTTCATCATCTGTAAAACAGAGGAAATAATAGCACCTAATTCCCAGTATTGTTGTAAAAATAGAATAACACTTGTAAAATGCTTTGCAAGCCCAAAAGTGCTTTATAAATGCTTATTATTAGCTTACTATGCAGGAGGTATGTTCAAGATACACTATTCAGTAAATGACTTTTATTTATCATATTAAAAACATTATATATAAGGAGACTGAAATACTTTTTTCTATTCTTTTACATATGAAACTCAGCATACTTTGTGGGCACTTAAAAATATGTGGTGGTCTCTAATTGCAACATTTCCTCTAAAAGTTTTGCTTACTCTAGGGGGAAATGGCTGCCAATCTTTTCAACACAGTGTTCAATGAGTATTATTGAGACCTCAAACAATACCTCTGCCCTTCCCAAGCTTCTGGTTAGACCTGACATCTTTAAAGTCATTTATTACTATTTATCTATTATCTATTTATTACTATTAAAATAACTTTAATTATTACATCTAATTTGAACTACATTGCTGGATTTCATGATCCTCCACAACCACAACCCAGTTGTCAGAAACTATACATAGTCAGCACACACTGGTGATTAGGGTGATTCCTAAGCTTGGAGAAATAAATAGGGGTATAATTCAAAACCCACAACCAGCATGAATAAACCATAATTTATTCTGGGTCAGAAGTAGGAGAGGAGAGATAGGAGTGAATAAAAAGCAATAGTCAAGAATAAAGTAATGGTTTCAAGTGAGGGAAGCCAACATAGAGTGAATATAGACATTTCATTATGGGCTTCAGTGAAACGCTAATTTGTATAAGGTAATGTGCCTTCTCAGGATCCTGTCAATGGGCCCTGGGACAAATAACTTAATTTCTCTGGGACTCAGTTTCTACATCTATATGTAACTCCAACTTTTCTCTTCTCTACAAGATAATTGTAAAACTGAATCCTTACTATCTCTTCTATATGAAGGAAGAAAGGATTTAGAGTGTGATCTTTATTTCAACCACCAAGTTTTCTTCTTTATCATCTTCTGTCTGGGATTTGATCAGCCAAGCTCTTATTAGAACATGAACTCACTCTTTAGTCTAAAGGGTATATGATGAACCTCAGATCTGTATAGTTTTCTCTTGATTTAAACTTTTTTATGGAATGCATAACAGGTAAAAAAATTTGTAGTACCATTACAATAGCTCAGAGCCCCCCAGCTAAGAAAATTAGTAATATTCTGGACTTTGCTGTAATTAAACATTTCTATCTAAATCCAACTAACTCCAGGATTCTCAGTTTTTGAAGCAAAATTGGGAATACAGAATATTGGAAATGTTTAGATAAAAGAAGTAAACAATATATTACAGTGTCTATCATTGGACAAGTATGAAAAAATAAAATGGGGGAAAGAGCAGACTTTTTTTTTTGAGGGGAAGAAACTTTCCTCAGGCAGCTAAATGGAACAGTGAATAGAATGCTGAACCTAGAGTTAGGAAGATTCATTTTCCCAAGTTCAATTTTTACTTCAGACACTTATTAGCTGTGTGATCATGGACAAGTCACTTAACTTTGTTTATTTCAGTTTCTTCATCTGTAAAATGAGCTGAAGAATGAAATAGCAAACCACTCCAATATCTTTGCCAAGGAAACAGAAATAGGGTTATGAAGACTAAGACATAACTGAAATGACTGAACAACAATCCTTGAAAAGAATAATAGCTTCACTTTAAATTCTAAGATTCCTGTAAAGAACACTGAACTGTCTTGATCTCTTCATTGTCTGCTGTAGCAACAGTTTCTTCTGAGCCACTGGTGTTTCTGGTGCAGCTTTGTATTTTCCAGGAAGGGTTGGAGATAGCATTCCCCCCTTCTTACTCTGTCTTTTCATAGACTGTACATATTTCTTTTAAAACTAATTTCAGGTTCCTTTGACCCTCTGAACTTACAAATCCCACACTGTCAATTGTTTTTCAAATCCCTATTACATATAAAATGCAAATAGTAATAGCTAGAGTTTGTACTTGAAATGATGATTATGATAAAAGTACTTTACAAACTAGATACACTAAAGAGATGCTCATTTTTATTGCTGTATGGCATATAGTAGGTGTTGATAAATAGTGATTGATAAGATTTGTCTTATGTTTAAAAAATATAAAGGGTTGTTGTAAATCATCTTGTAAATCTTAAAATGTTTAGATTTTAAAAATTTTAATCTCACATTTAAATTATTTTTATTTGAGGCTTAATCATATTTCAACTCTTCCATGGACTCTCCTTTGATTATTCTAGCCCTTACTGTTCTTTCTTTCCAAACTCTCTTTCTTTCTTTTAAATCTCTTTCTTTTCTGCAATATTTGCAATCTGCACTAATATATTACTGCTCTTGTATGTTTGCTTTTGTCTTTATATATTAGTCTTGCTTTTCCATCACTACTAACTAGATTGAAGCTTCTTAAAGGAAAGTGTAGCAGATTGAGCACTGTACTTAGGAACCAGGAAGAATTGGACTTGAATACTGTTCTTCACTTACTAGTTGTGTGACTTTAAACAAATCATTGAACTTCATTGAAACTCAGTTTCCTCATCTGTAAAATGGGAGTTATACTAGCATCTACTTCAGAGAGTCATTATGAGGATTAATTAGATATTGTATAAGAAGTGCTTTGCAACTTGTAACATGTTATATAAATGTTAACTAGTATTATTATATATCTCCTATATCTACATCACAGATTTACCTCTAACAGTTTACAGGATAATGTTGAGCATATAGTAGATTCTTAATAAATATTTGTTGTTTGGTTACTGGTTGACTAATTTACAAATGAGTGGTCTCCCTGCTTCACATAAATTATCCTATTTGGAAATAGTTGGTAGCTGGTGAACTCATTTACCCTGGCTTCTGAATACTGATAAGAGCTTCAAATTAACTCATGTAGATAATGTTACTGGGCTAAGCTTTCATTTGATAATATGATCAAGTTACCAAGAAAATGGGGAAAAATACCTGAATTTATATAGTACTTTAAAATGCAGTATTTTATAAGTACTATTTCATTTTATCCTCACAACAATCCTGGTAGATAAGAGCTATTATTATCCATAGTTTCAGGTGAAGAAGCTCATGCAGAGAGTAAGTGACTTGCCTAGAGTCACACAGCCTTCAGATCTAGAATGCTATTGACTACACTGTCTGTCACAAGCCTTTTGTTCTGGTTATAAAGGAAAGCAGGGGGAGACATCTAGAGATCTTTATTCCTTACAAAAGATGTAGTGCCAGTCTGTTTCCCAGGTCTTTATTGGTGCAGCCTATATCTACACGAAAAAAATCACATCCCGAAGCAGAGATCTGATTCATTTCTCTGACTTCCAAACCCTATCATTTCCCAGTAGATGACCACACTGAAATGCAAAGCCCACAGGATTCTAAAGCAAATACATCCTTGCCATGATAAGCAGTTGCCAAGTTTTCCTGGGGTCTTTGGTTTCACTTCCAAGTCACACCTTCACCATTTGTTTTCCCCAGAATCATCAAATAAGGAAAGTTCTCTATGATCGATCACACCCTCACCACCCACAGTAAAGAAAATTTGGAACTGTTTAGACAAACTTTAGCAATAAGTTGTCAGACTTTCAGTATACAAGGCTCCATGTGAGCTCAGCCAATAGAGCTGCCTCTCTGATGTGTAATGTGGTGCATGGTGGCTCCATAAGATAAAGAAAATGCTTGGATTTTTTATTATCAGAATCAATTTTTAAAATTATTTTAATAGTTTTTATTTACCAGATGTATGCATGGGTAATTTTACAACATTGACAATTGCCAAACCTTTTGTTCTAATTTTTCCCCTCCTTCCCCCTGCCCAGATGGCAGGTTGACCAATACATGTTAAATATGCTGAAATATAAATTAAATACAATATATGTACACATGTCCAAACAGTTGTTTTGCTGTACAAAAAGAACAGGACTTTGAGATAGTGTACAATTAGCCTGTGAAGGAAATCCAAAATACAGATGGACAAAATTAGAGGGAATGGGAATTCTATGTAGTGGTTCAAAGTCATTTCCCAGAGTTCTTTCACTGGGTGTAGCTGGTTCAGTTCATTACTGCTTTATTGGAACTGATTTGGTTCATCTCATTGTTGAAAATGGCCACATCCATCAGAATTGATCATCATATAGTATTGTTGTTGAAGTGTACAATAATCTCCTGGTCCTGCTCATTTCACTCAGCATCAGTTCATGTAAGTCTCTCCAGGCCTTTCTGAAATCATTTTTTATTGGTCATTTCTTATAGAATAATATTCCATAATATTCATATACCACGATTTATTCAGCCAATCTCCAATTGATGGGCATCCACATAGTTTCCAGTTTCTGGCCACCACAAAGAGGGCTGCCACAAACATTCTTGCACATACAGGTCCCTTTCTGTAAAGTCCCGGGCTAGCTCCCTCTGAAGGGCTCAGAATCAGTCCTTGCCCCACGTTGGGCACCAAATTGTAAAGGTCCAGTTGTCTCCATGTTATCCTTCCAGACTGCTGTCTCAACTCAATCTCCCAGCCAGACTCTCCTTCCAGACCACCGTCTAAACTCAATCTCCCAGTCAGACTACTCTCCAGACCCAATGCTGCCCTCTTTTATCCTTGCAGAGATTGGGCAAGTGAGAACTCAACAGGGCTTGTGAGAAACACTTCAACCAATGAACTTGCTCCTTTTAAAGGTACAAACTCCTTTAAACATGTAAACTCTACCTCAGAAGTCCAAAGGTATAAACTCCCTTCAAAGGCCTGAGGTGTGAATTCTGAGCCAGATAATTGTTTAGACAACCTGAGTTACCACCTTATAATCCTAAGACCTTTCCCTTCTTTAAGATCTCTTTGGGATATAAACCCAGTAGTAACAGTGTTGGGTCAAAGGGTATGCACAGTTTGATAACTTTTTGAGCATAGTTCCAAATTGCTCTCCAGAATGGCTGGATGTATTCACAATTCCACCAACAATCAGCATCAATATTTCAATAATAAATAACTGGAGTTAGGGGACCAATCTCCAAGATAAATTCAAATCCTTAAAAGAGCATAGTGCTAAGTAAAATTAAAACGACCAGACAACTTTTCCTTCCATAGAAAGGAAACATGAAATGTTTTTCTTTTTTAACTTGGCAATTCCTCTACAAATTTTTAGAACCATTGCCCATGATGCCTAAGTAATGTTGGACAATCCACAAATTTAAAACCTTCTGTTCTAATCGAATTCTGTGTGCTACACATTAAAGCTTCTCCTAGAAATTTATACTGATGAAATCAGTTAATGGGCTAGCTATCTAACTACATGTCATAATCTCAACAACAGGCATTTTTTTAAACCCATTTATATATTTAATTTTCCTATATGATTAGTCCTTTTTCTTCTGAGTCATTGTGGATCTCATTGACCTATAGATCTTTTTTCCTTATGGAAGATTTGTTGTTTTATTAAGAATGCCAGTAGCACCATGTCTATGTTTCCCAAGTCTTTACTTAGCGCAGCCTGTATACACATGGAAAAATCATATCCCTGAAGCACAGATCTGATTCATTTTTCTAACTTCCAAATCTTGCCATTTCTCAATAGATGACCACACTGAAATGCAAAGCCCAAAGGATCCTAAAGTAAATACAACATCTCATAAATATATTTTTTATGAAAGTGATGACTAATTTTAACATTTACTCATTATCTCATTGATAACATCAAGATGTTATCAATGGCACCATTAAACACTATTTATGTACATTTCCATTGTGCAAGGTAGGCAAAATGGCTTCACATATCAAAACCTTATGAGCTAGAAAGTTTGATTATTGTTGTCCCCATGTTGCTGATAAAGAAAGAGAAAAGATAAATGACTTATCCATGGTGATATAGCAAGTCAGAGTGCATCATTTTACATACTGCTCTTCAGAATTGTTTAGAATGACCTGTACAGTACCAGTAAACAAAGTAGTCAATAGATTCTTGACATAGGCAGGAGAAAATTTTTGTTGAAAGAAGAATTTGAAGAGGTCTCTACTAGGCCAAATGCTTTTTGTTTGTTTGCTTTTTGTAATTAGCAAATCATAAACACTACATCTTTTAGTCAATAGTATGAATGGGAAGGTGGAGTTTTTTTTGTAGAAAATATTCAAAAGCCTGCTTATTTGTTGAATTTTCCATTAATTTGTTTTGTTTCCAGTTTAACCTAAAAATGCTCCTGAGATGATTTGCCTTAATCAATTCTCAAGTTAAGTTTGAAAAACTTATTTTCACCTGAACTGAGTTTTAAGTATTTTATGAGGTAATATAATTATTTGTATTTATATCTTTTTTGAATAAGTCAATTGGAAGATGTCATTGGATCCATGTCTTTTCCTTCTAATTTGGTATTATCTTGAATTTTGCTCTAAGTAATTCATGGTGTGATTATATATTGACAGCTGATTATGAAATGATTTGATACCCAGTCATTTTTCTGTCTAGAATATATTTCATTCTATTTTCTAGGTTAAGACTTGCCTTAACCATTGCCTTTTGATTTTTTTCTTAGAGAAGGTACAGATGATATTTAAACATGAGGCTTATCATTACTCTATAGCCTTTGGTATCTTGTTTCTTCAATTTAAGCTATATTTTCCAAGGTACTTTAAATTTTTTCTTTCCTTTGCTCACCCTCCAATCAAAGTTACCAAGAAAATGTAACTCATGACTTAAAACTATAGCTTTGAGCTTATAGGAACTTGTAAAATTTTGGAGCTATCTTTCGGATTCAAATCTCTAGCATTTCTCACGGGAGAACATTAAGACTCCCCTCATGTCATTCATTCTCTAAAATAGCTCTTAGAAACCATGCAAACATTCAAACTAAGACTTGGATATAGGAAAAAATATTTTATGTGACAGAAAATGGAAAAGACTTGTACCTAAATCTATAAGCATTTAAGATACCTCTTCTCTGTTGTGGGTCCATCTTGCTTAGATGTAGTTTGGAGGATCTAACAAAGTTCTTCATGTTCAATCATTTTTCAATCAGATATAACTCTTTATTAACCCATTTGGGGATTTTTTTCTTGGCAAAGATACTGAAGTGATTTGCTATTGACTTCTCCAGCTCATTTTATAAAGCAAGCAGGGTTAAGTGACTTGCCCAGGGTCACACAAATAATACATGTCTGAGACCAGAGTTGACCTCAGGAAAATGAGTCAAGGCACAGCAATCTACCTACTGTGTCACCTATTATAAGAGATATTAGCTTACAAGAAAAACTCAAATCTACATAGTGTATTTAACAAAATACTTTCCTTATAGTTTTGTTAGGTAGGCAATATATTTGTTACTATTAGTGATTTCATATTCTAATTTTTTAGCAAGGAAACAAGCTTTGAGAGGTTAAGTAATTTTCCTATAAACACTTAAGTAGGAAACAGCTAAAAAGGGATTTGAATTCAGTTCTCCTTAATCCAAGTCTATCCACTGTGGTATACTGACTCTGGAAACAGATAGAGCTGCAATTATCTCCATGGTGGTCTTTTTGCTAATACTCAGCATGAACACTGTAAGGCAAAATGGCCAAGTATGCAGTGGAATGATGTTTGTTATTGCTTTTGGAGAAATGATGAAATCAACCCTGCCAATTCCTTTATTTGCCTTTCCAAGAAGAATCTTTCCATTTAGCTGGAATTTCTTTATATCTTATGGTTTCATTTATAATAAAAATGCCAATATTGATGTGGTTGAGTTCTTCCAATAACAAATCAACCTTTTGATTTATGGTATTTTCATGGTTTCTTTAAAAAGTGTAAGAAGGTCCAAGCCCCATCAACAAGATTGTGCAAAATACTTTGAAAGAACATTTGTTGTAGGAATAATCTTCTATTCTCCCCTCTTCCCCATCACCACCATATTTAGACTTTCTTCCTACTTAAAAAACATGGAGCTCACAATATTATAGAAGAAAAGCTTATTTTAAGGAGGAAACTAAAAAATAGTCATTGATCTAGAACTGGAAGGAATCTCAGAAACTATCCAGTTCAGCTCTCTTATTTTATAGATAAAGAAACTGATGTTGGGATACAAGTTAATAACTTGCCCATCAGAAGTGGGATTTGAAGTCAATTCTTTTGGCTGCAGTGATGGTGTGCTTTCCACTGTGCTATAAGACATTTATGTGAATATGAATATACATATAGATAAATATGTGTATATGTATACACAATGTACATATATAAGTATATGCAAAACATATATGTATATATGCACACATGTATGTTATCCATATAGGTTACATGTATCCACATAAGTTTATCTAAATGTAACTCATAGGGAAAATTTGTTATTTTAGGAATCACCTTTCTCTCATATTTCTCCACGGGAAAGCCTTGTTTCCTACTGGGAAGGGAACAGAAGAATTGATCATGAAACCAGCTATTTTGTTCTCCCCAGAGAGAAAATGTTGGATTAGAATTTTATCAGTGTGTCCCTTTAAATATTGTTATTCTAAGAGCAGATTTTGTCTTGGGTTCAACCTGCTTTCCTGCTCATAGTCTCTTAAAGATGAAAAGTACCCTACCTTATCCTAAGGGTTTGACCATTTCATACCATATGTTAGTAACAAAAGGCCATCACAAATAGAAAATGAAATGTAAAGCCTTTTAATTCAAGAAGATAACAAACAGAAATTAGGGCAATTATAGAGTCAAATATACCAGACAAAGCACAAAGCAAATGTGCTCCCTTAATGAAAACATTTCGAGAGAGGGAGAGACAGACAGACAGAGGGAGGGAAGGAAAAGGGAGGGAGGAAGGGAAAGAGACAGAGATAGAGAGAGAAAGACAGAGGGACATTACTTTGGTTACAGAATTAGATTTGAGTTAGAAAACTTGCTTTCAAGTTCAGCTTCAGGAAAATACACTCAAGGTTGGAGTCAAGGTGGCAGAAAGAAACAAGAAAGTTGCCTGAGCTCTCCTCAGTTTTCTTTGGAAACAACATTAAATCAAACCTCTAAAAGAATTCTGGAGTGACAGAATCCACAAAAAGATGAAGTGAAACAATTTCCCAGACCAAGATAACTTAGATAACTTAAAGGGACTTCATGAAAGATCTATCTTATCTGGGTAAAAGGAGAGTGCATCCCAAAACAGGTGATATCTGGACAAGCCAGCAGGAAGCTCCCAGTTAGCACAGATCAACAACTAAGTAAGACCCCAAGGTCCTGGTTCAGCAGGCACAGCAGACCAGCTATGGGGCATAGAGTCCCAGCACAGCAGGCAAACTGCCAACTCCAGAACCCAGGGCACAACAGATGTGACTAGGCCAGTTCATCTTAGTACGGTGGACAAGCTGCCAGGACCAGAGGATTCAGTGCAGAAAGCCAGTGACCAGACTCCTTGGCCCCCAATGCAAGAAGCTTGGAACAATGGTGCTTATACTAGAAGCAGAGCCCAATTGTTTTATGGTATTTTATTTTTCAAAATATGTACAAAGATAGTTTTCAACATTCATCTTTGCAAAATCTTGTGTTCCAGATTTTTTGCCTCTTCTATCCCTCCCCCTTCCCAGGAGAGCAGGCAATCTGATATAGTTAATGTGTATAATTCTTCTAAATATATTTCCATTTTTGTCATGTTGAACAAAAAAAAAATCAGATTGAAAGGAGAAAAAAACCATATGAAAGTAAAAAAAAACTCAAACAAAGAAAGAATAACAACAAAAAGATGAAAATATTATGCTTTGATGCACATTCAGTCTTCATAATTCTCTCTCTGGATGTGGATGGTACTTTCTATCACAAATCTATTGAAATTTGCTTGACTTTCTTAGTTCTGCTAATTTTACTTAGCAGCAGTTTGTTCATTTAAGTCATTCCAGGCCTTTCTGAAATCAGCCTGCTGACTCTTCCTTATAGAACAATGATATTCCATTACATTCTTTTTTTTTTTTTTTTTTTTTGCTAAGGCAATTGGGGTTCAATGACTTGCCTAGGTCACCCAGCTAGGAAGTGTAAAGTTTCTGAGATCACATTTGAACTCAGGTCCTCCTGACTTCAGCGTTGGTGCTCTATTTACTGTACTACCTAGCTCCATTATATTCTTATACCCTAACTTATTCAGCCAGTCCCCAACTGAGAAGCATCCACTCAATTTCCTATTCCTTGCCACTATTAAGAAGGGCTGCTTTTTTTTTTAACCTATGGGTTCTTTCTCCTCTTTTATGATCTCTTTGGGATACAGACTCTGTAGAAAAACTGCTACATCAAAGGTTATGCACAGTTTGATAGCTCTTTAGGCATGGTTGCAAAATTTTCTCCAGAATGGTTGGATTATTTTACAATTCACCAACAATATATTAGTGTCCCAGTTTTCCACATCCCCTCTGACATTCATCATTATCTTTTCCTATTAACTCAATTTGAGGTGTGAAGTGGTACCTTAGAGTTGTCTTAATTTGCATTTCTCTAATCAATAGTGATTTAGCAGAGCTCAACTTTTAAAAAAACAACTGAGCAAAAACCAAAAAATTTCCCTGACCATAGAAAGTTATTATGGGATGATGCAAATACAAACTCAGAAGAGGATAACAATGTGAAAATGGCTATATGTGGTGTCTCAAAGATGAATATGAATTGGTCTCAAATCCAAGAAATCCTTTTGGAAGAGTTCAAAAAGGATTTTAAAAATTGAGAGGGAGAAGAAAAATTGGTAAAAGAAGAAGAGTTATATAAGATAATTATGAAAAAATAACCAACAACTTGGAAAAGAAAGCATGAAAATTGACTGAAAAAAAACCCAACTCTTTAAAAAATAGAATTAGCCAAATGGAAAAGGAGGTATAAAATCTAACTGACAATTCCTTAAAAATTAAAACTGGACAAGTAGAAGCTAAGATTCTATGAAATATCAAGAATCAGTCCAAAAAAGAAAAATAAAAGAATCAAACAAAATTTTAAAAAATGAGTGAAATGCAAAATACCTCATTGGAAAAACAACTAACCTAGAAAACAGATCCAGGAGAGATAATTCAAAAATTATTGGATTACCTGAAAGTTACAATTAAAAGAAAGATTCTGGACAACATCTTTCAAAAAATTATCAAGGAAAACTGCCCTGATATCCTAGAATCCACTGATCAGTTCCATAAGAGAGCCCAGAACGAAAACGCCAAAGAATATTGTAGCCAAATTTAAGAATTATCAGATCAAGGAGAAAATACTACAGATTGCCAGAAAGAAATAATTCAAAAACCAAGGAACCATAGTTAAGATTACATAGGATTTAGGAGCTTCCATCTTAAAGGACTGCGGGACTTGAAATTAGATATTCTGGAAGGCAAAAGAGCTTGGATTCCAACCAAAAATCAAATACCCAGTAAAACTGAGCATAATCTGTCAGGAGAAAAGATGGGTATTCAATGAAATAGGGCATTTTCCAACTTTCTTGATTAAAAAGGGCAGAGGTGAACAGAAAGTTTTATCTTCAAAAGAAATTCAAGAAGCAAATTAGGAAAATAAGGAATAATTTGCCTGTCATATCTTTGGAGAAGGGAGGAATTTATGACCAAAGAAGACATAGAGAACATTATGAAAGGCAAACTAGATAATTTTGATTACATTAAATTAAATTAAAAAGGTTTTGCACAAACAAAACCAACAGAAACAAGATTAAAAAGAAAGTGCAAAGCTGGGGAAATTTTTTTCCATTGTTTCTGATAAAGGTCTCATTTCTAAAATATATTTAAAAAGGTGTCAAATTTACAAGAATACAAATCATCCCCCATTTGATAAATGGTCAAAAATATGAACAGACAATTTTCAGATGATGAAATTAAAGTCATCTATAGTCATATTAAAAAATGCTCAAAAATCACTATTGATTGGAGAAATGCAAATCCAAGCATTTGGTATCACCTCATACCTCTCAGATTTGCTAAGATGACAGGAAAAGATAAATGTTGGAGGGGATGTGGGAAAACTGGGACAGTAATGCATTGTTGGTGGAGTTGTGAAATGATCCAACAATTCTGGAAAGTAATTTGGGACTGTACCCAAAAAGGCTATAAAACTGTGCATATCCTTTGACCCAACAATGCCATTACTGAGTCTATATTCCAAAGAAATTGGAAAGGAGGAAAAAGCACACACATATGCAAAAATGTTTGTAGCATTTAAAGTGATGAACAAGCTGATTTTAGAAAGGCTTGGAAAGATTTACATAAATTGATGCTGAGTGAAACAAGCAGAACCAGGAATCCACTGTACTTAATAATAGCAAGAATATGTGATGATCATCTATGAAAGACTTAGTTCTTTTCAGTGGTTCAGTGCTCCAAAGCAATCCCAAAATACTTTGGATAGAAATTGTCATCTGCATCCAGAAAAAGAACTATGGAGATTGAACGTAAACTAACACATGCTATGTTCACTTCTTTTTTCTATTCTCTCATATATTTTCTCTTTTGTTCTGATTTTTCTCTCCCAACATGATTCATAAAGGAATATGTATTAAAAATAAAACATTAAAAAAAAGAAAACTTAAGAGAAGCATAAAAAGGTAAACAGGAAAGAAAAAAACAATATGATATTCAATGAGGTTTAAAACTTTACATCTTTACATGGGAAGATGATACTTCTAACTTAAAAATTATATCTCTATCATAGCAGTTAGAAGAAGTATATTTAGAGAGTAAGGATATAAGTTGACTTTGATAGGATGATAATAAAAATAAATAAGGAGTTATAAAAAGGATTGTACTGGAAGAAGAGGAAAGGGAAAGGAGAATGGAGAAAATTATATTATGTGAAGTGGCATGAAAGACCTGTTACATAAAGGGAAAGAAGCAAAGGAGTGAGCATTATTTGAAACTTACTCTTTTCTGATTTGGTTCAAAGAAGGAATAACAAACAAACTCAGTTGGGCAGAGAAATTTATCTAACCTTTTAAGGAAGTAGAAGGGAAAGTGGGAAAGGAAAGTAGGGAGAAGTGATAGAATGGAAGGCACATTGGAGGAAACAGTGATTAGAAGCAAAAAATTGGTGAGGCGGAAGAGGGTAAAAGGAGAGAGAAAAGTATAAAAAGGAAAAAAGGAGGTGGGAGGGAAATACACAATAATCATAACTGTAAATGTGAATAGAATGAACTCTTCCATAAAACAAAAGTGAATAGCAGAATAGATTAAAATACAATATGTTATTTACAGGAAACACATTTAAAGCAGAGAGCCATACACAGAGTAAAAGTAAAAGACAGGAACAGAATATATTATGCTTTACCTAAAGTAAAAAACCAAACCAAACCAAAACAAAACAAGGGTAGCAATCCTGATCTCAGATAAAGATCTAATTAAAAGAGACAAAGAAACAAACTACAGCTTGCTAAAAGTAGACAATGAAATAATATCAATGCTAAACATATATACACACTAAATAATATAGCATCTGAATTCTTAGAGGAGAAGTTAAGTCAACTACAGGAAGAAATAGGCTATACCTTAATCTTCCTTTCTCAGAACTCAATACAAAATAAACAAGAAAGAAGTTAAGGAGGTGAATTTTTTTTTTTTAAAGTTAGATATGATAGATCTTTGGAGAAAATTGAATAAGAATAAAAGGAATATACTTTTTTTTTCTCAGCAATACATGGACCTACACAAATGATGACCATGCATTAGGGCATAAAAATCTCACAAACAAATGCAGCAAGATATAAATATGGAATGCATTATTTCCAGATCATGATGCAATAAAAATTATAAGTACTAAAGGACCATGGAAAAATAAATAAAAAAATTAATTGGAAATCAAGCAATCTAACATTAAAGAATGAGTGGGTCAAATAACAAATCATTGAAATAATAATTTCATCAAAGAGAATAACAGTAATGAAACAACATACCAAAAGTTATGGGATACAGCCAAGTCAGCACTTAAGGGAAATTTTTTTAATCTATAAATGCTTATGTAAATAAAATAAAATAGAGAAAGAGTAGAACAATGAATTAGGTATGCAATTGAAAAAAGCTAGAAAGAACAAATTAAAATTGCAATTAAATATCAAATTAGAAATTCTAAAAATCAAAGGAGAGATTAATAAAATTGAAAGTTGAAAATTGAACTTATAAATAAATCTAAAAGCTGGTTAAATTTTTTTTAATTAAGAAGAAAAGCAAATGAATAGTATTAAAAATGAAAAGAGTGAATTCATCTTTGATGGAGTGGAAATTAAAGTCATAATTAGGCACTATCCTGTCCAATTATACATCAACAAACCTGACAATCTATGTGAAATGGTTGAATATTTACAATATTTGCTCAGATTAACAAAAGAGAAAATAAAAATTTTAAATAAAACCATTAAAAAAAGAAATTGAATAAGCCATAAATGAACCCAGGCCAGATGGATTTGCAAGTGAATTCTACTAAACATTTAAAGAATAATTTATTTCAATACTATATAAACTATACTGAAAAATAGCTGAAAACAGAGTTCTACTAAATTTTCTTTATGACATAAATATTATGCTGGTACCTAAACCAAGAAAAGCTAAAAAGAGAAAAGAAATTACAGACCAATTTCTTTAGTGAATATTGATGCAAAATTTTAAAATAAAATATTAGCAAAGATTAACTTACATCAATTTATCACTGGGAAAATACATTACCATCATATGTAATTTATACCAGCAATGCAAAGCTGGCTCAATATTAGGAAAACAATCAGAATAATTTACCCTATCAATAACATATCCAACAAAAATTATATGATTATGTCACTAGATGCAGAAAAAGCCTTTAACAAAATACAGCGCCCATTCCTGTTAAAACCACTAGGGGGCACAAGAATAAATGGAGCTTTTCTTAAAATGATAAATAACTTCTATCTAAAACCATCAGCAAGCAGCATATGTTATAGGGATAAGCTAGAAGTCTTCCTAATAAGGTTAGAGGTGGAATAAGGATGCCCATTATCACAACTGTTATTCAATATTGTACTAGAGGTGTTAGCTTCATAAATAAGAGAAGAAAAGGAAATCTAAGGAAATAGAATAAGCAATGAGGAGAGAAAACTATCACTCTGCAAATGATATGGTGGTATATTTAGAGAATCCTAGAGAATCAATTAAAAATACTTGAAATAATTAGCAACATTAGCAAACTCACAAGAAATAAAATAAATCCATATAAATCATCATTTCAATATATTACCCACAAAGGCCCAGCAGCAAGAGATAGAAAAATTCCACTTAAAATAACTGAACAACATAAACTATCTGGGGCTCTACTTGTCAAGAAAATCTAGGAACTATATGAACATAATTATAAAATACTTTTCACAAAAAAAGTCAGATCTATACTGGAAAAATAACAATTGCTCATGGGTAGGTTAAGCTAATAAAATAAAAATGACAGTTCTACCTAAATCAATTAAATTACCATACCAATCAAACTACTGAAATATTACATTATTGAGGCCAGGAAAATAATAACAATATTCACCTGGAAGAAAAATAGGTCAAGAATATCAAGTGAATTAATGAAAACATAACACAAAGAATGGTGACCTGGCTGCACCAGATCAAAAACCATTATAAATTATTAAAACAGTTTGGTATAGCTAAGAAATAGAGTGGTGGATTAGTGGAATGGTTAGGTAGGTACACAAGACACAGTAGTTAATGACTATAGTAATCTATTGTTTGATAATCTCAAAAACTCCAGCTTCTGGGATAAGAATCATTATTTGACAAAAACTAGGAAAACTGGAAAATAACATGGCAGAAGTTAGGGATAGGCCAACATCTCACATTGTATACCAACATAAGGTCAAAATGGGTATATGATTTAGACATACCATAATCAAATTAGGAGTTTATCTGTCAGATCTATGGAAAAGAGAAGATTTATGACCAAACTGCAGTTAAAGAATATTATGAAATACAAAATGAGTAATTTTGATTACATTAGATTAAAACATTTTGCTTAAAGAAATTCAACCCAATAAAATTAAAGAGAAGATGGGAAGCCATTTTTATAGTCTATATTTCTGATAAAGGCCTCATATATCAAATATAAAAATTGAGACATAAGAACTATTGTTCTTTATTAAGGAAACAGCTTAGTTAGAGTACAAGACTTGGAGTTAAGGTTCAAATTCCAGTTCTGTCACTTAATAAATGTATTACCTTAGTCAAGCTATTAAACTATCTTTTCTTTACCTGTTAAAAGATCAACAGACTTATGCTACTTAATCCAGAGGGTTGATTAAAGGAAATATCATATTCCTATGATGATATTGGCCAAGGTCCTCCTCCAATAGAATTGTGGTCTTCAATGGATTTCCTTGTTTAGAAGCACCTTCCTCGTAAGAAATCCATGTCTTGGTGACCTTAGCTTTGGCAATCTGCCTGGGTGACCTCTTTCTCCCCATTTTCCTGTAGAACATACAGCTCATGTAGATGCCCTAGAGTGATAGTACAAGCATTTGTACCTAAACTGCCCCCAGTCAAATATCTGGGAGTCTCCTTTCCCGTGGAGGAACACAATTACATTATCTCAAAGGAAGTCCGAGGGACTGTGACATAATGTCTCTGAGTTCCAAGTAGCCAATTTGTCTAAGAAGGTCTCCTTCAGTGAACTGAACAATCTGTCTCCTTGAATGTGACTTCTCCCCTAGAGAGGAACTATGGAGTAAAGTATATGAAAGGAGGAAAGAGCAGAGAAAAGTGGTTGTGGCAAGAAGAGAATTTTAACCACGGAAGTTTCCACCAATCCAAGCTCTGCTCCTACTTCATGTCCCATGCTTCAAGCCAGTGTTGACTTCCTAACTTTCCAGATTTATTTAATCAGTAATATTCATTGAGTATTTCCAGTAGCAGAAGTATGGAAGTGACTGTCTTAAAACATAACACAGAATATTAGAGATGAATGGTGACTTGAAGATAAATGGAGATAAGAGGAACATATAGTGATTTCTTGTAGACACAAAGCTAAATAGTGAGAAAACCAAAACTTGGGCCTAAATTTTCTGACTTTTATGCTACTGATCTTTTCACATTGCCATGCTGAGCATTGTATTAAGTATTATTTGGTATGAAGAGAAGGATCAAATAAATGAAAATCATCTCCCTGTCTTTGACTTAACAATTTCATTGTCTAATTATGCTAGAGTTTGCCATCTGAATTATCAGGGTAATGAGCCAATTACAAAAGGTTGAGGAGAAAATGAGTAGGGAAAAAAGAGAGGCAAGGTAGTAGAGAAGGACTAACAGAGGAAAGGATACTGGATCTGAATTCAGGAAATTCTGAGTTCAAATTCTGACTCAGGCATTGACATGTCTCTTAACTTCTCTGTGTCTCAATTTTCTCACTTATAAAATGAATAGGTTGGACTTAATAATTACTAAAGTCCTAACTGACAGTCAGGTCTGGAGTAAGAAAGATGCATCTTTCGAAGCTTAAATCTGGTTTCAGATACTTACTAGCTGCATGGTCCTAGGAAAGTCACTTAATATTGCTTGTTTGCCTCAGTTTTCTTATTTGTAAAATGAGCTGAAGAAGGAAATAGCAAACTACTACTCTAGCTTAAGAAAGCCCCAAATCAGGTCACAAAGAGTCAGACACAACTGAAAAAAAATGATTTAACAACTGAAGTTTTTTTTCTAAATCTATGATCTGATAATTAGACCATCTTTTCTAGCCATTTCCTTATGTCGTGCCTTACTTTCATGACTAAATTCCTTGAGAAAACTATCTACAATCAGTGCCTTCACTTTTCTCTCACTAATTTCTAAAACCTCTGAATTCTTTCTTGAAACTTTTGAAACTGTCCTTTCTCAAGTTAGCAATGATCCTTTAATTTTCAAATCTAAGAGCAGTACACAACTGAACAAAAATAAATGCTTATTGACTGACTATCTTGGTGCTGTCTTCAGCTCCCTTGCATTCAATGATTATTTACATGCAAATAAAGTCCCAGTTCTATATGTCCTGATCTCTGCTCAGAGATCTTTATACATCTTCAAATGTCTCTTGCACATTTTAAATTGTTATCCCATAGACATATCAAAATCAACATGTCCAAAATAAGGCTCATTATTTCCCCCCCTCAAATCCTTTTACATTTTGAACTCCTCTGTTACTATCAAAGGCACCATCATCCTCCCAGTCACACAGAATTGCAACCTCAATGTCAGTCTTAGTTTTCTCCCTCTCACTCATCTCAGAATCCAACCCATTACCAAACCTTTTTCGTTTTTACCTTCATAAATTTCTTGTATGTATTCCTTATTTTTATTCAAAAAGCTAAAATTCTGGTTCAAGACCATATCATATCATTCCTGGACTATAGCAAAATCTTTCTAATTGGTCTCCCTGCCTCAGGTCTCTTACCCATTTGAAACTATCCTCTCTATTCACCTGCCAAGATGATTTTTTTTAAGTTTATATTTCATTATGTCATTCCCCCATCCCCACCTCTCCTCAGTGAATTCTAGTAGCTGCTTAACCTCCAGGATCAAATATAAAGCTCTCTGGCATTTAAGGATACTCATAGCCTTATCTTTTCATACTTTTGCAGGTGGAGATCCATTGCTGTTGGCCTAATTGCAATTTTTGGTACATAAAAATCCATTTCCCATATCCATGCTTTGAAATTACTGGCTTTCATGCATGGAATTTCCAGCCCCTTCATCTCTGCCTCTTAGTTTCCATGGCTTTTTTTCAAGACTCAGCTCAAATCTCACCTTTTTTCAGGAGACACGTCCTAGTCCCCTTCTTCTTAGCTGCTTTCCTCTTTTAACTTATTTTCATCTATTCTGTATGAATGTCTCTATATCTCTATATGCATACATATATATGTATGTCTGTTTTACACATATGTATATATATGTATATATATATATACAAACAAAATATGTAGGCTCAGTTGTATATATATATATATATATATACAACTGAGCCTACATATTTTGTTTGTATATATTTATACACATATACTTTATACACATACATACACACACATATAGTCCAGGTACCTATTTATTTACATATTGTCTTTCTCATTAAAATATGACAGGGATTGTCTTTTGCCCTTTTTGTATCTGCATAATTTATTGTAGTGCCTGACACATAGAAAGTGCTTAATAAATACTTGGTGGCTAATTTGCTATAGAAGTCAGAGAGTTTGGACTCAAAAGAGTAAGAGTCAAAAATATTTCAAGGGATTTTTCAGTATTGGGAATACTTTCTCATCTTTAGAAAGAAGATAGATAGGGAGGAATTTAGAAGGGGTAGAGGGAAGGGAGAAGAAAAAGAAGAGAACTGGAGATTCAAAAGAGAAAGAAAACAACTACTAGAACAAAATCTTGGAAGAAGTTATAAACAATAAGATCAAGAATACAGAAATGGAGATTAGTCTGAATAGTCATAGTGTATCTCTACATATAAGCAATGTATATATGTGTATATGTATACACATATAGATTTTTGTTACATTGATTAGTCCCCTCTGAGTTTTTATGACTTCATTGGAGTTTTCTTGGAAAGGATACTGGGGCACTTGGTCACTTCCTTCTCCAACTCTTTTTACAGATTAGGAAACTGAGGTAAACAGGGTTAAATGACTTCCTTAGTCACACAAGTGTCTGAGATTAGAACTGAGATTAGAACTCATCTCTCTTTCTCTCTCTGTCTCTCTCTGTCTCTGCCTCTATCTCTCTCTGTCTCTGTCTCTGTACATATGTCTATATCTCTATCTATTTATCCCACTTTAAGAATTGCAAGGCATTGTACAAGCATTATTACATTTTATCTTCATAATAATCTTGAGAGAAAGGGAGGTGCCACTACTATATTCTGTTTTCAGTTGAGGAGACTAAGACAACTTAAATGACTTGTTCAGAGTCACATGGCTAATAAATGTCTGAGGGCAGATTTGAATTCAGGTTTGTTTGTTTTTTTACTTTGCCAAGGACACTATCCATTATATTATTTACTAGCCTACCTATACTGATAGTCACAGGTTTTGTAATGACTCATATATGTATTACATATATATATAAAAACACATATATGCATATACATATATGTATATACACATGCATATAAATATATATACATGTATGTGTCAATGTGTGTGTGTGTGTGTGTATGTGTATAGCTTTTTAAACAGCTTATTCAAATAAATAACCGCTGGTAAAATGTTGCATTGTAAAACTAATTCTTTTTAAAATCTGATTATGACTAAGCTGGATTTTTTCAGTTAAACACTCCAGTGATGCAACTTTTAGTCTATTTTTATTATAGTATTTTATTTTTCCAAATACATGCAAAGATAATTTCAACAACTTTTAGCTTGAAAGTTTGCTAGGTACAACTAGAGACTAGGTGGCGCGTCCAGGAGCTCTCAGCCAGAGGCAGTGATCTGAACTCAGATCTCCCAGCTTTCAGGGTCAGTTCTTCCTCTTACAATCTCTCACCTTCCTTATATGGGTTTGTTTCCAAAATCCAGAACCCTAAGCAGTCCCTTCTTCCTGTCTGCTCTGAAGTGCCTGAGGTAGGTCTTCCACTGAGCAGTCAGTCTCAGGAGACTGATGAATGTCGTCTTCAGGGCTGAACACCCATTAAACAAATGGATCTGCTAAGCTAATAAACTTTGTTATGTACTTAACAAATTTCCTCTTAGGTCATCTTTCCTAGAGCAGACTTGGGAGAGGGGAGGGAAGCAGCTGCTCTTTCAAAGGCCTTTGTGTCCCCATCCAAGTATTTGAGTTTGCCAAAGGAAGCCTCCATTCCCACGTTTTCCCACACTCCACCTCCCAAACCCATATTTTAAGGGCTAATATGAAGTTCTCAAAGAGTACAGAACAATATATTCAGGTACAATTCTGTGGGGATATTCACATCCTATAGAATCACATAGGCAGGAGGGTCATAGTTTCAGAGGCAGGGAATAGACAAATGAATGAAACAACAATGACAACAGAAAATCTGAATTAAATTTCTGATTTTGATAATACTATCTATAGCAATAATAGCGAGTGATTATACAATGTTTACTATTTGTCATTAATTGTACTAAGTACTTTACAGTAGTTATCTCTTTTGATCCTAACTCTAAAAGAGAGGGGCTATAATTATTCCCATTTTACAGATGAAAAAAATTGAGATAAACAGATGAGGAAATTGAGATAAACAAACAGTGAGTGGCTTGCCCAGGGTCAAACAGATAGTGAATATCTGAGGTCACATTTGGATTTAGAGCTTCCTGATAATTGTACCACTCTGAGCAAGCCATAGAATCTCAGTGCTTTAAGCCAGTAGTGTCCCACTCAAGTAGAAATATCTCTGTGGACTGCAGATTGACTTAGAAACCCATAAATTAATATTATCTTATTTTATTTTTATTTACTCTGTTGAGCACATCTCAGGGAAGTTTAATCTGATTTGGTAGCACTGCGTGTTTTGCAGGACTATTTGTGGTGGTTTAGGGATGAGTTCGATGCCTTTGTAAGTCTAAGCAGCTCTCTTGGGCTCTACGTTATGATGAAGATGGTTAATTGTAAGGATCAAATGAGATAATGGATGTAGAGTATTTTGTAAACTAGTCTCAAACACCATTACAATTTTAGATATAATTACTGTTATGTTGGTTTTTCTGGAATGTAAGCGGAAGCTGAGCAGTCACTTTTGGGGGGATGCTGCAGAGGGATTCATACCTCTGTTAGGAAATGGCTTAGAACTCTGAAGTCTCTTCCAGATCTATGATTCAGTGATACTATAGCTTTTAAGATTCTATGTGATAGGTACTAAACCAGTGATTGGTTGAAAGAGGGAACTCCCAGAAGAAGGTCCTCTTATGAATGCAAGTTAGCATCTTCATCACAATGTAGAGCCCAAGATAGTTGCTTAGATTTACAAAGGCATCGAACCATCCCATTAAAGATTCATTACCATCATTTTACTGATGTTGTTTGTCTTTCATTTTTGAAGAGGACTGTGATATCAGGGAGATGATGCTGAGATATGCAAGTGTATTGGATTTAAGCAAGGTCATCTGCCTCATTTTTTCTTCTGGAGCCATCTGGGGCCAGTGGCCAGAGATAGATCAGGATGATTAGAGATGACCCTGGATGAAGTAGGAGGCCTTGGTCTTTTAAACTAAGATCTTTATGAGATCTCAATTTGTCTAAGTCAATACCCATTTAGTGATTAAGGCTAGGTAAGAAATGAGGCAATGAATGGCCAGAAAAATCTTGGAGGGTTAAACAATTTACCAATGACCATGGCCACAACTCAAGTTGGAGAACCCAGGCTTGAGTCTAGCTTGTCCTTCTGATTCTAAGTACAATGTTTGCTCTACCACACTAAGCAAGCTTTTATTAATTCTTCCTTTCTCTATTCTTTATCCATATAATTGATTTCATATAATTTATAATTAATACATATAAATATATAATTCATAGAATTAAATTAAACATTTATAATTTTAAAAAATTATATGCAAAAATGTTCCTTTGGTATTTTGATTCAATTTCAATCCTACTCCAATGCTCATCAAAACACAGAAGCAACGTGGTATGAGAGGACAAACAAGTCTTTAGTAAGCACCTATTGTGTTTCAGACACAATGCTGAGAATTTCATAAATATTATCTCATTAGGTCCTCATGTGTGAGGTAGATGCTATAATGTCTACTTTTTTGGGGGGTGGGGGGAAACTAAGGCAGACTTGTCCAAGACTTGTCAGCTAAAAGGTGTTTGAAACCATAAATGATCTTAGGTCTTTCTGATTCCAGGCTCTGAGCTCTCTACTGTATCACCAAGCTGTTTCTGGTGTAGTGGGACAGGGAAGAGAATGAGAATTTACATAGCTTTTTCCTATGTTTCAGTTATTGTGCTAAATACTTTTTATAAATATTGTCTCATTTGATACTACAATTCTGAGAAGTTGTTGCTGTTCAGTCATTTTTCATTTGTGTCTGACTCTCTCAACTCCATTTGGGATTTTCTTGACAAATATTGAAGTAGTTAGCCATTTCCTTGTCTGGCTCATTTTACATATAAGGAAAAGGAGGCAAATAGGGTTAAATGACTTGCCCAGGATCACACACCTAGTAAGTATCTAAGGCCAGATTTGAACTCAGAAAGATGAGTATTCCTGACTTCTGGACAGCAGTCCATGCACTATGGTGCCCCCTAGCTGACCAGGTACTATTGTTATTCCCATTTTATAGCTGAACAAACTGAGGCAAGCCTAGAATCACACAGCTAGGAAGTGTTTAGAGTAGAATTAAACTCATATCTATATCCAATTATCCACCTCTCCATTTCTGGCCTAACAGAAAAAGCTGTGGACTATTGACTCATCTCAACATCATATATCCATTGAGCATCAATTAATGCACAGAGAGTCCTATGCTAGGCACTGGGAAAATAGAAAGTTTAGATAACTCTACATATTTTCATGATAATAATTTCTGATAATAATATGAAATAATTTATGGTGCTTTTTTATGGCCTTTATCTTATTACATTTCTTTAATCATCTAACTGAAAAGTTGAAACATCTATTTTGCATAGATTATAAGATTCAAACCTTTTTTTTTAAGATTATATGGATCAATCATCTTATTTTATAAATGGGGAAGGTGAGGCCCAGAGAAGGAAGGAACATGTTCAAAATTTTAGAAGTAAACGGTCAACATTCCAGCACAAGTCTTCTTGTTCTTTTCACTATCTTATACAAGCTTTTCTGTACATAAAATTTAGGTGCAAGCTAATATGGACATATAGGGCAGAGATGAGAAGATGCAAAAATAAAAATGAAAAAACTCATAAGTTAAAAAGAGTATAATTATTCTTATTTCAATTAGAACAGAGATACAATCATGTTTGTTTATGATATATTTAAAGATCTTTTTAAAATGTCAATATACATAATCCTTGTACTACAAACAAGGGTGCAGGTTTTGTGATTTCCAAAGCAGTGATTCTGTGTTATTTTTACTGAACTAGGGCATCTAGTATCATAGCTGGATTGGCCAAATGCAATGACTAGTATTCAGACTGAGTTCAGTGCACCTACCTTTATGATTAAGAATTCAGGCATTTTACCTCGCAAGTACTGAGGATTATAATGTTTAATTTTTATCATTCATCCATTCACCCATTCATTCCTCAAATATTTGTTGAGCAATTACTCATTACCTGTGAGGAGCCATGTGTGGTTTTCATTTGAGTGAGAGACTAAGCAAGATTTCAATGTAAGATTATGTACACAGAATCACAGAATGTCAGGGTGGAAAAGAACCCTAGAGATCACCTGACCCAGATCCTTTATTTTGCAGAAACTGAAAGCTGAGACACAGAGAGGGGAAGTTTCATACTCTAGTGCTAAACTAATGTGAGTTGTTGGTACCTAGGAATAGTGAAAGAGCTCTCAATTTGGGAATCAGGGGACCTGGAGAGAACATTGTAATGTTCTGTTATTTGGGCAAGATATTTTCCTGCTATAAACCTGTTTTCTCATCTGTAAATAATAATATTTGTGCTTGCTGCCTCAGAAGCACAGGGAAGTGATTTGAAAAATTAAAAACACCATAAATTATTTCATGTTATTATCAGAGTGTGGACTCCATGAAAATATGTAGAATTATCTAAACTTTCTATTTTCCCAGTGCCTAGCATAGGACTCTCTGTGCATTAATTGATGCTCAGTTAATATTTGATGTTGGGATGAGTCAATAGTCCACAGCTTTTTCTGTTAGGCCAGAAATGGAGAGGTGGATAATTGGATATAGACATGAGTTTAATTCTACTCTCAAACACTTCCTAGCTGTGTGATTCTAGGCTTGCCTCAGTTTGTTCAGCTATAAAATGAGAATAATAGTACCTGGGCAGCTAGGGGGCACCATAGTGCACGGACTGCTGTCTAGAAGTCAGGAATACTCATCTGCCTGAGTTCAAATCTGACCTTAGATACTTACTAGTTGTGTGATCCTGGGCAAGTCATTTAATCCTATTTGCCTCCATTTCCTTATATGTAAAATGACTTTATGTCATAAAGTCCTTCAGGTGGGAAAGTTTATCATGGCAACTATATTCATTCATTTAGCTGATTTTTAAAACTGCTTCTTTTATGAACAGACAGTGCAGATCTGAGGCGAACAAGGAGAATTTGTTCAATATTCTCCAAGGAATCTTGGAAAGGATAGGGAAGAGTCTCATGGATTATGAATATTTTATATCTTTGTATTTGTTCACAGGTTCCAATGGGTCCCTCATAACTTATGAATTTGTAGTGAGGATATGTCATATATCCAGTGCCTATTTAGGAGCCAGGGGCCTTGTTATTTATTTGGGAGAGAATAGATGGAAGCCACATCCTAAGTTTTATTTTGGAAATGATTCTTTTTTTTTATAGCTTTTTATTTACAAGATATATGCATGGGTAATTTTTCAGCACTGACAGTTGCAAAACCTTTTGTTCCAACTTTTCCAATCCTCTTTCCCAGATGTCAGGTTGACTAATACATGTTAAATATATTAAAGTATAAGTTAAATACAATATATGTATACATGTCCATACAGTTATTTTGCTGTACAAAAAGAATCAGACTTGAAATAGTGTACAATTAGCCTGTGAAGGAAATAAAAAATGCGGGTGGACAAAAATAGAGGGATTGGAGTTCTATGTAGTAGTTCATAGTCAGCTGGTTCAGTTCATTACTGCTCTATTGGAACAGATTTGGTTCATCTCATTGTTGAAAATGGCCACATCAATCAGAATTGATCATCATATAGTATTGTTGTTGAAGTATATAATGATCTTGGAGATGATTCTTGCTGGAGTTCAAAAAAATCTTTTTGGTTCTCTGACCTCACCTAGAGTCAACCAACGCACACTGGATTCAGAATCAGAACACTTGGATGCTAGATCAGGTTCTGTCCCTTACTGGTTCTGTGACTTTGAGCAAGTTACTTGTTTAGGCCTCAATTTCCTCCTGTGAGAAATAAATGTATAAGGTAGATCTTGGGTTCTCAGAGTAGAGAGAGTATGACTCTTTTACCGTTCAAAATTCTCAGGGTCATAAATGGTAATCAAGTGTATGAAGGTGGCGTGAGGAGGTGGAGAGAGGGAATACATTCTTACTTTTCTTTATTCCAGTTCCTGATCTCCCACCTGTTGGGTCTTTGCATTTACAGGAAGAATGGTGTCACTATGAGACCATTAACTCTCAAACATAAAATATTTACTAAGCAATGATAGAAATGAAAATGGCTACAGCATTTACTTAATGAAGGGAAAAGCAGAAATCATATTTTTTACTCAATAGGAGGCGTAAACAGGAATGTTTAAACATCACAGCTATTAATTAGAAGCAGTATCCAAGTGGAGTAGAGTGACTAATATTTATAAAAATTTAACAAGGAAGCACATGAGCATGCAAACTCATGCTCCCATAACAACTCACAACTCTGGACCAGATTAGAGCCTTCAAAAATAACTTATACTACACAAAACCACTTTATATATGATTTCCCCTTTCTGTTTCTTACTGATCCTCTTTTGAGAAAGGCTACTCTTCTATTTTTAAGTCATGAAGCACATAGCCACCCTTAATAGGGTGTTGAGGAAGTGTTATGCTATTGCAGCAACAAGCTACTCTCTTAAGCAACCACAAGTGCTAAGTTTCTAAAATCTGGAAATGGCAGAAGACTTGGCTTTGTCTAATGAAGTCCAAATCTCTTCTCACAAAACCCCACAATTAACAGAAAAACAGATGCCAAGCTTGTCTTCTCTCTGTTTTTCTCTCTCAAACTACAAAGGGCAATAAAGGGCAATACAGATACCCATGAGATATGTTCTCCCTCTCAACCTATAGATGGCACTAGAAAGCAACAAAATCTGAAAGCTCGCCCTTCACATAAGAATTCAGCTCTCTTGCAAGAAATTTCCTAAAGCTTCTCTAGCTTTTTCTTCAGTGCATTCCCAGCAATACAGATAAAGTCAGTTACTGAGCTACAGTTTCTTTTTATGAATCCTCCTGTTCTCAGCATATTCTGTAGCTTTTGTCTCTTCCTACACGTTCTACCTATGCCTCAAAGGATAAGTGGTGTGCTGCAGCACATGTATTATTCATGAAAGCTGATTGTTAAATTTTCTAGTAATTTTGCAAGCTGGTTGTTAAACACAGCCAGTGCACAGTTTGATCATCTCCTGCAATGGAAATGTTACTTATGCTTTAAAATAATTCATATCAATCACAGCAGAATATATTTTCAATATATTGTTTTCTACTTTAAATGATTGTGACTTTAATAATGAATATGTAAAAATGAACATAATTATATTTTGTTCTGATGGTGCTAATAAAATGCTAGGAAGAAAGTCTAGAGTAGCTATTAATTTGTTAGAAAAATATCCTTACATCACCTTGGCACTGTTTTAATCATCAATGACAATTATCATTTGATTTAATATCTGAAAAAAAGCCAAGTAAATCATTTATAAAAACATTTCTGAATAAAATTTAAACTGTTTATCACCAATCTAATAAAAACATAACTGAACCAGAAACTGTTACCATGGGCCTTGAAATGGAAATATTATAATTGTCTGAGTATTGGGCAATATATAGTTTGTGAGGTGCCCTGCTGCATGGAACAAACATGCTTCATCATTTTCATGTTTTTCTCTTTCCTTTTATGGTTTGGCAAACAGATTAGCTAACATTAATTTCTCGCAAGACTTTGCTTTGATTGATTGACATTCTTGAAGAATTTTCATTACTTTCAACTGAAATGTTGTCAAGATCAACTAATATTCAGAAAGGCAAAAATTAATCAAATTCAAGCTAAGCGCTAGGAAAATTAAAGATTGGTACTGGAAAATTTTCATCTCAAGGTGAAGATTTGACTAAAATGAGCTGAAAAACATTCCATTTAATAAAAAGAACACATTTAATGATCTTCCTAAGAGTATATTACAAGAAAATATTATTCAACACATGAATTTATATGTTTTATTGAAAAGAAATAATAATGGAGAGCAATTTAAAGTATTTTGACTTAGTAGGACCATTTAATTTGCCTTATAAAGAACTGGATTGATGAAAAAATCATAACATTTTATGTGAAATTTTAAAGCATGAAACTGATTTAAGTGATTTTCAGGATTTTGTAGATAATAACAGATCAAGCAATATTCCAATCCCTGCAACTGTATGTAAAAGTCAAAAGGATAGTTAACACTACTGTAGTCAGAAGTGCTAAAGCTGCAAAAGGTTTCAGTTTAATGAGTATAATTCATAAGAAGGTAAGAACTTATTTAATTGTAGAACATATATCAGATTTGGGAAAAGTTAGTTTATTGGGATGCGATTGCCACCACAGGTCGGCTACAGAAATAAAAGCTCAGCAAAACCAGCAAAGGTATATTGTGAGAAAAAAATTAGTTATGTGGAATTTAAAAGAAAAAGTATTGGATTTATTGGATTGGACTTTTTTCAAATTGTATATTATATATCTAACAAACTTTTGTGTGTGTTTACCTTTTTTTTTTTCTACAGAGAGTTTTTAAACATTTACCAGCATATCACTGTTAGAAACTAATCTTTATTTTATGAAATGGAGCTAGGTGGTGCAGTAGCTAGTGTGCTGGATCAGGAGGCAGGAAGACCTGAATCAAATCAAGCCTTACACACTTATTACCTATGTGACTCTGCGCAAGTTATTTAACCTCTTCCTGCTTCAGAATCTTCAACAATAAAATGGGGATAATCACAGTACCTACTTCCCAAGATTATTGTAAGGATATTTGTAGTTACCACTAGCTTTTCTGCTTGGTTTTGATTTTGTCGTCGTCATCATCATCATCATCATCATCATCATCATCTTCATCTTCATTATTCCCTTTTTCTCACACAATTCCTCCCCCTCACCCCAAGGGAAAAACATCCTCCAGGAAATTCATCATTTTGGAGATCCTCCAGGAAATTCATCATTTTGGAGATTGCTTCAGTTTTTTTTTTTTTTTTTTTTTTTTTTTTTTTTTTGTTGTTGTTGTTTGTTTGTTTGTTTTTTGAGGCTGGGGTTAATTAACACAGGGTCACACAGCTAGGAAGTGTTAAGTGTCTGAGACCAGATTTGAACTCGGGTCCTCCTGAATTCAGGGCTGGTGCTCTATCCACTGCGCCACCTAGCTGCCCCAGATTGCTTCAGTTTTGATATTAATATCTTATCAGTATAGTACCCTTAGTTGCTTCTGTCTTTCTGATTGAAGAGATGGCAGGCAGAGAAAAAGACTCCTCATTTAATTTTCATATATAGAAGGTTTGGAGTATAACTAATTTCCCCCTTACCATTAGCTATTCTGTGTGGTTTTGACTTTACCATCAGCATCATGCCCTTGATACTGAGTAGCATCTCTCTGCTACTACCCACTTTTCAGCTTCCAAGCCTGACACATAGTAGGTATTTGATAAATGTTTCTTGTACTGTATTATATCATAAGTGATGCATACATCTTAAAGCACTATATAAATGTTAGTTATTTATGAGGCAAAATTCAAGAAATCCATCTTTTTGTCAAGTATGTACTCAGAAGGTCTCATATAATATATTCATGGTCCCTCAAACATTTGTTAAATTTATAACTTTGTCAGACTAAAAAAAAAATAAACTCTGAAAATCTTAAAAACAATCACACCTAAATGAGTTGAAGGACCACAATACACTACCATATCATATTTTGTATTTCAAAGATACTTATAACAGTCTATATCTTTACTCAATGTATTATCTGACTGTGGGGTTTTTTCACTAGTTAACTTATTTTTAAATCATTTTTTCCCTATAATTTTGAGTCTCTGAATTGTTAAGGTATGAGGGGGATTGTAGGAAAAGAAATTAGACAGAGACTAGATTCAATTATCTCTAATAACTCTTCTAACCCTAATATTCTGTGGTATCTATTTCCTACCTCTCTTGATGCTTGAAAAAGCTGCATAACCAAGGGATTTATATTCAACATATTTGTGTCTGTTCTGAAAATGCCACAAGATTTTATAGGGAACTAGTGTAAGCAACTTTTCCTTCCCCTTAGGAAATTTTTATTATTGAATATATTCTGAGAAGAACCCCAAATCCTTTAGACAGGTAGTCATCCAAATATTTCCAAATGCAAAAGACATCATTCTTTTAGTATAAATGTAATGGCATACAAAACATTAAACCACCTTCAAAGAATTAAGCCTGGCAGTTGAAACAAAGGGAAAAAAAGGCTCATGCTGTAAGCCATAAATGTATTTAAAAATTGGCTTCTTGGTGTTTATGATGGAGTTCACTGAGAGAAGAGTTTGAATATGGAGAAGATGGAAAATATCTGAAAGCAGAATGGTAGAAGATTTTGTATTAGTCAAGGAGATGAAACTGAATAACATTGCTGTGAGTTAGTACCTGGGTGTGAGAAAGAGTGACAGGATTTGAGAATTAGAATGAAGTTTTAGTAATGAGGAATCTGGTTTGTTAGCCCCTTAAAAATGCCATTTGAGCCTACTCAATTTATAATATAATATTTACAAGGTATGAACACTATGTTCTTGTTCTACTCAACACAGTAATGTTAACATTTATGGAATAATGAAGAGAGAGTCCTGGAACAGGTAAATATTCTATTAATGTAGTTCTAAGTCTAGTCTAAGGAAGTAGCCACAAGGAAAAAAAAAGATGTTTGTCAGGGGAGTGGGGAAGTAGATACAAGTTGATCCAGAAATTAGTGAGTGATCAGATTTGATATCTTATGTAGTTTGATCCTTGTCAGAAGACAGACCTTAAGTTCACAGCATATATTGTTCAGAAGATTGGGTCTAGGAAGAGATAGCAAAGGTTCTGTCATTCATGGCATAGAGGGGGGAAAATCTCCTAATAGCTCAATCTATTGGGGAATCAACTGGTATAAGGAATGGTTGACTGAATCAGAATTTTCCACTGAGACATTTAAGGGTGCTAGACAGTGGTGATGGAGAAGGGACTGTTGACTGAACAACTCTTATGTAGAGTATAGAAAGTCAACAGTGAGTATAATGATATGTTCTCATTTGATAAGAGTGTAAACATTGTGTCAGAGTTGGGAAAGAGAGAATATTGGGGAAGGGACAGAATGGAGTTGCGTTAGTGAATGTGCTATCTACACTGTTGGGGTGATGCTACCTACTTTTCTTACTATTTGATTAATGATAAGGCAATGAAGTAAGGGAAGGGAAACAAAGGTAAAAATACACACACACACACACACACACACACACACACACACACACACAGAGACTTCCTGTCCCCCAGGAATTTTCTTGGTTAGGATACTAGAATAGTTTGCCATTTCTTTCTCTAGTTCATTTTATAGAGGAGGAAATTGAGGCAAACAGGGATCTTACTTCGGATCACATAGATAGTGACTAAAGCCTCATTTCAACTTAGATCTTCTTGACTCCAGGCCTGGTGTTCTATTCACTGTGCTACCTAGCTGCCCCACTAATGGGAGTGGACAACATGTTAAAAAATTAGGTTTGTAGAGTGTATCCAAAAGGATCATTAGACCACAGAATCAAAAGCTGCTAAAGGACCTCAGGGGCAATGGGATCGATCTCTAAAAATCTTCATTTCAGAGATGAAGAAATGGAGGTTAAGCGATCTTTACTCATATATGTGAAGATCTCACAGGTTGTACATATAACAGGTTGGATTAGAAGCCAACTCCTCTCAGTCCTAGTCCATGGCTATTTTGTTCTAGGCTGCTTTGATATCAAGTTCATACATAGTTTCTAATAGTATAAAACTGATGGAAAACTATACTTTCAGATCCACTCAAATGCTATCCAGATTTTATGCTCTGAGCTTGCTTGTTCCTAAAACAGGGGTTTCCATGCTGGTGGCAGCCGTGTACTCAGACTACCTAAGAGCATTACTCCAAAAGAGAGACAGTTTGAAAATTAAAATGGCATCAGATTTCATGGATACGCAATGCTTTATCAAGTGTGCTATAGATGAGAGGTGATACTAAAGGGATTAGTTGCTTGATGTTACACTCATGGGGAAGCGGGACCTTTGTGTGTCATATTGGATCTAGGTTAAATCTCAACTGAAAAGCTTTTTTGTCTTGGGGCTCCTGGATCTAGGTAGGCTCTTAGCAATTGATTCACAAGACTACAGAATAAATGAGGATACCAGTTTTTAAATCTATAATAGATGGTATGTACTGACATATACTTTTATCTCCCTTGAATAACTGTTGCAGAGCATAGACTAAGTGTTCTATGGGGGCTTGTCTGTGTATGTGTTCCTTGTGAAGAAATGGATTTTCTTATCAGCAACTCAGTTCCTCTCATCTCATGCAGGTGAGTCAATCTTTCTTTTTTACAAAAATATACTTTATTTTAAAATTCATTTTTAAAAAATTTTGAGTTCCAAATTTTCTGCCATTCCTCCAGTTTCTCCCTCATTCATTGATAAAGCAAGCAATATATCAATTATACATGCTAAGACATGTAAAACATTTTCATATTAACTATGTTGCATCAAAAAAAGCCAGGAAAAAAATGAAAAAAGTATGCTTTAATTTGCACCCAGAGTCCATCTATTTAGTAAACCTATTTTTTCAAGGTGAACTTGGATTCACCGTTTACTCTTTCTAAAAATGAAAATCATTAGGCACCTTGCTTGTTTTCCATGGTTTTCCATGGTTTTTGGGCTCGCTGTGTACCATAAATATTGGGATTTTTCTGTCTCTCTCTTTAATAAATGAATTCTCATGTCTTCTCAACTCTCAAATCCTTAGTAACTTAGTAATAGTTCAAATTTGATTTATCAACTCCCTCTGATTTATAATTTCTCTCTTTTGGATTTCCTCTCCTCCTTCCCAGGCCTTCCTCAAACATTCAAGTAGGTGCAATAGGAACAGATTAAATTAGCTATGTTGATTAAATATAGATTTTTCCCCCCAAACACATAGCAAGAAACCCTCAAAATACCATTATTTAAATAATGTTGGCCACCCACTTGGTAGGTAGGAAAGAGTTCTCTTCCTTTTCCACTTGGTTTATAAGGATATATAAAAGCAAGCTGAAAGTGAAAGCTTATTTTTCAATGAACATTAGCAAGCTAAACTGTCCTTTCTCTGCATCAAAATATTTTGGTGCTTAAGGCTACTCCTAGTCAGGAGAGTGCATTTCCTTATCTTAGCTGTGTGCTGCAAAATTCAGCATAAGAACCTCAGTTAGGGCCCTCTTTGTCTCTGCACTAATCCCACCTTGTCGACAAACCAGTACCTCCTTTCCCTCTAAGACAGAAACCGAATTTTATCTCCCTCCTAAAACAGGTGGGGATCAGAGGAAATTCCAGATGAAAATGCCTGTGTTTTGTCTAGCCATCTCACCATCTATCCTCACTGGCTCCTGGAAGACACTGACAAGGAAGTAAAAGATCATAACATTACTATCCCATCCAAAACATATTCAAAATTGAACAGTGTATTCAATATACAGTCAGATAAAGACATAGCACATCAGGACTAGCAAGAATTCATGAAACAGAGGGTTTCAGGAGGTAACAAAAGAAATGTTTATCAAGGATCAAAAATGGTCCTTCACTTTTTCTCCTGGCTAGAAGAGTAGTAATTCCATCTAGTTTATTCAGGGGAATTTACTGGTACTTGAGGAACAATATACAGAATAATTAGGGTGTCTATTAAGCTTCTAGATGAGGAGTGATCACTGGGTCATTGTACTAATTGAAATGATTGCACTATTGAGGTGTAAGTGAAAAAAAAAGTAAATATATACATACATATGTAAATATATACATGCATACATATGTAGACAGAGAAAGAGATGGAGAACATGAGAGAGAAAGAGAGAGACAGAGACAGAGACAGGATTTAGTTGCTATGTCTGAACTTGTTGGTGGTGACCAAAACCCATTTGGAAATGAGAAAAGCCTGATTCCTGGGTAAATTTCTGTGAGGCCAGAGGCTAAAATTCCTTTTCTGTAACACTTGGGAGAAACTCCAGAGTCAAGTTGTCTTCTCTGATATTGCATTAGAATTGTGAAACAGGGCAGGCACTACTCCCCTGCCAAGACATGGAAACTCTAGAGTTTTTTTCTTCTCTTGGGGTGGGTAAGATTTTCCCTGGCAAAGAGTCATCATTGTCCCTGAAGAACTTCACTGCCCTGAACAGTTAGAGGTCCTGGGATAAGAACCCATCATCACCAGTACTATCTGTTTAGAGCTAAATAGAAAAATAGAACTCATCTTCTAAGGAGCTACAAGAGGTGACACCTACTGAAATTCCCACCTGACACAGGACTCCATTCTAGTTAGGTCTCTGGGAAAATAGTCATTAGAAGGCATCTTTATTTTCCATGAGCTGTTTTGTGAGTTTTATTGTAATCTTCAATAAAGTAATCCTTTGGAAAGTTTTTTGTTTTGTTTTTTAGCTGTGTTCTTATAAGAGAAATTGAACAATTAAATGGCACAATAGATAGAAAATTAGGTCTGGAATCTGGAAGTCTCATCCACTGAATTCTGGTCTCAGACACTACCTGTGTGATTCTAGGCAAGTCACTTAATCCTGTTTGCCTCAATTTCCTTATCTATGAAATGAGCTGGAGAAGACAATGGCAAACCACTATCCTACCTTTGCCAAGAAAACTGTCAATTTGGGGTTATGAAGATTTGGACACAATTAAAATGACTGAACAACAACAACAACAAGAGAAGTTGGTGACATTTCATGATGCCATATAGGGCATTTCCCAGACATCTAGATGGGAGCCATCTTCCCAAAGTATGCCCAGGGATGCAATGCTTACAGGTGAACGAACTCTTTCAGATATCTGTACCACTCCATGGACTTCACAATCAGATTCCATTATAATTTTCCAGATTTATATCAACTAACTTCCCATCATACCTTCATTTTGGGGGAAGAAGTTATGGACACAGACCTATGATTTTATTAATTAGGAAAACCTCTCTACTAAATGTGAATCATCAACCTGGAGAATTTTTTGAGACCCTGAGAGGTTGAGACTTGTTCAAGGCCAGAATTGTTAAGGGCAAGATTGAAATTGGGCCTTCTTGACTCAGCCTAGCTCTCTTTCTACTGTAATGCACCAATCCTTATACATTCCATAGCCCAGTTAAAATAAGCTACTTGAGGTTTCCTGCATCACATTATTTCACATTATTCTTTGGGCCTAGATTGTTCTCTGACCTCTAACCTCACTGATCTTGAAGCCTCATGAACCCTTCAAGGCTCAGATATAAAAACAAAAACAAAAACAAAAACATGAAACCTTCTTGATCTCCTCAGCCTTCAGTGAGATCTCTTATGAACTCTCATGATGCCTTCTTCATGCTTCTCTTTCACATTTGTCATATTCTGTTTTCAATAGCTATATAAAGTAGAGAAGAGATTTCTAGACTCAGAATTAGAAGTAATGGTTCAGTTTCCAGTTCTAATATACACTAGCTGTTTGACTTTAGTCAAATCAGTTATCTACTTTAAGCCTTGAACTTTGATGGGATTTTTTTTTAATTAGCCAAGTAGACATCTTAAACTCAATATGTCCAAAATAGAACTCATCTTTTCCCATAAACCCACCCCAATCCCCAACCTTCCTTATTACTCTAGAGGGTAATACCATCATTCCAAACTCTCACACTAAACCTAGGAGTTATCCTGAATTTTTCATTTCTTATCCCTTCCCCTTTCAATATTTTGCCAGAGCCTGATGATTTCATCTTTGCAACATTTCTTGAATATGTGCCCTTCTCTCCTCTGACATTTCTCCCCCTCTGGTACAAGCCTTCATTACTTTATGCTTGAATTATTGCAATAGCCTATTGGTGAGTCTATCTGCCTCAACTGTCTTCCTACTCCAGTCCATTATCCATTCAGCTTCTAAGATGATTTTCTTCAAGTACAGATCCAATCACATCACCCCGGCTCCCCAAACCCATTCAACAAACTCCATTTGTTCCTATGACCTATAGAAGCAAATACAAAATGTTTTGTTCAGCATTCAAAGCCTTTCATAACCTTCCTAACCCTCCAACCTTTCCAATTTTCTTATACCTTATTCCCTAATACATATGCTTTCATCCAATGACATTGTTTTTCTAGCTATTTCACAAATAAGACGCTCATTTCTTGGCTCTGGGCATTTTCTCTAGCTGTCCCCCAATGCCTGGGATACTCTTCCTTCTCTGCTCTGACTAATTATTTTCCTGGCTTCTTTTATGTCCCAACTAAAATCTCACCTTTTACATCAAACTTTTCCTAACCCATCTCTCTTATTTCTTATTTATCCTCTATATTGCCTTCTTTATATAAATTTGTTTGCATGATGGCTGCTTGATTAGATAGTTAGCTTCTTAAGGACAAGGACTCCTATTGTATCCCTAGCACTTAATACCGTGCCTGGCACATAGTAGGCATTTAATAAATGTTTACTGAATTAACCTGAATTAATTTGTAAAGTGAGGATGATAAGATTTCACTTCCTGCCTCATAGAATTGTGAGGAAAGTAATTTGTAACTATTCACATTTTGTATTATAATTATTTGTTTAAGTTTCCTTTTCCCTCTGTTACATTCTAAGCTTTTTGAGAGCAGGTTCTCCAATTTATTTAATTTTGTATCAACAAAAATGCTTTTTTTTTTTTTTTTTTTTTAAATGCTTTCTGCATGCCAGACACTGTGCTATGTTCTGGAGATACACAAAGAATGAAACAATCCCTACTCACAAGGAGCTATAACAAGTAAAAATAGAAAATAGAGATAACACAAATATAAAGTTAAAAAATGCAAACATATACAAACCCAATGGATAAAGAATACCTGTTTTCTACACCAATGTAACTAATTGGATAAACAATCTATAGAGCTGATCCATTATGAGATATAAACTTGAAGAAAAATTGTGCATGGAAAATGAGCTGGGCTCAGAATTAAATAAGAAAAAAAAAAACAACCCAGTGGCTTTTGGGAAATTTTGCAGTGTTTTTAATAACTTTATCTCTCCTTGGAAACTAAATCCCATCTTTTTTTTTAAAAACAAAAATATTTTTCCAAGAATATTGTCTGTTATTGTTTTGAAAGGATTAAAGATGAAAGAGATTAATAATAGGCATAAATATATTGATAGATTATAACACATCCCCAATAAAGAATTAACATGACAAATGTCATCAAAGAGATGTATGTCTGGAAAGAGAAGATCAGCTCATGTGACAAAAGCAAAACAAAATCAAACATACAAACAGATAAAAAAACCATAAACAACAGCCCATGAGTTCCATTGGAATCCCTAGGATTCCTGTTAGGAATTCTAAAGTAGGAAATTCTTAACTTGGAATATGTAAGCTTAAAATGAACAACTATAGCTCAGTATAATTGTGATTCTTTGTTTTTAAATTTTATGCATATAAAAATATAATTTTGAGAATGCCTAAGGGATCCATGATACAAAAAAGTTAAGAATTCCTGATCTAAAGAAAGGTGTTTTGAATTCTGGAGGCACCCATAGGGGAGAATTTTATAGAAGGATGTGAATTAAAGCCACAGAAGTTGAGAGGGCATAAATGGGTTGTGAAAATCATCATTGATGAGTTCACCTTGTACTTAATGGTCTCTTAATACATGTTGAGTGAATGAATAAATGATTCTTGGAAATACAGACCTTTCCAAGAGAGTGGCAGTTTACTTCTAGGACACCTTTGCTTCCCACCCCAGATAGTGACACAATGGTTTACGCATAAGCTACATGTCCCTTGCCTGTCCTCTCCATTCCCTGAAAGGTATCCTGATGGTGATGACATCAGTACTACACAGAACAGAGCCAGGACAAAGTATCTATGACATTTCAAAGTTAGACGTCAGAGTTCAGGAGCCAGGTTGAAAATAGACCATAGAATTCAGAGAGAATGGGGGACAGTTGTTTTGAGATGGTTTCTCTTGCCAAAGGTGTCCCTAAAACTTCCTAATTCTACCTTTTGGCTAATTCTATTGTATGCAGAGAACCTTGCTGTCAAAGATCCACATCAATTGGACAGGGTCAGTGTCCCTCTCTAGGTCATAGATACCAACAGTACATATTAATAGGACATTTTTGGGCTTAATGCCAGGCACATGGCAGTGTAAAACATGAGCATGTGTTAAGCAGTTGCTGGCCCCCTAACAGATTCAAATCCAAATCTGTGAGTATCTGCTAGGAGCCTATGGAATACTTGGGATTGAACTTCTATGCAAGGAATTATTGATTAAATGATTTTCCATGCAGAAAAGGAGAACTTATCAAGCATCTGGTTTAATAGGCAATCTATCCACTGAGCCATCTAGCTGCCCTGCCTTATTTTGGAAGAACTTTCTTTTATCAAAGAATAAAAAAGAAATTGCTCTTTATCAGCCCTGCTTCTGATGTCCGCCTCTCCTACTGCCCAGGGTTTAATAATTTCTTTCTTGCAAAATCTCTTATATTGCAAGTCCCTGACCACATCCCTAATTACCAATGATACTTCCAAGTTTCTATTCTGGTTCTTTACTCTGGGACTAGGGGATTGTGTTAACTACTGGCCTCAATTGCTCTTTACCTATCACCTGAAAGAGGTCACTGGGCATTTTGTCTGCAAGCTTATTATTGTGTGGAATGGAAAATGAACACCTCTTAGTCTCATCATTTTGTGTGACCAAACTGGATTTAAAAGGAAGTTATTGATTCTAGTGGTGAGGTGCAGGTGCACGCGCGCGCGCACACACACACACACACACACACACACACACACACACACACCTTTTAGTCTGTCACAATCCCTTCTGGTCATTGGCTGGCTCAGTTTTCCCATCCTCCCTCCTGGGGTACTGGCCTTGGATTGGTGGTAAGGGCTCCTCAGAGTGGGCAGATACCCACGGTTTAAACCAGTTTC
This sequence comes from Sminthopsis crassicaudata, assembly GCF_048593235.1. NCBI lineage: Eukaryota > Metazoa > Chordata > Mammalia > Dasyuromorphia > Dasyuridae > Sminthopsis > Sminthopsis crassicaudata. Next base: position 139,880,758 of record NC_133618.1, on the reverse strand, counting down.
CATGCTGCCAGCAGAAACAAATAAGATTGACCTGGTACCTAGTGAAGGGAAGACAACCAAAAATAGTTCCTGGACTGTGCCAGACTGCAGCTCAAATGCATATTGGAAAGAAGCACTAAATAAAGGGCTCGGGTGACTCAAAAGATATGGTTGGCAAGGTCTTATTCACCCTTTCATTTTCCACTTGGCTCCTCATCACTCACTCCACTCAACAACTGGCTTCAGCTATATTCACTTAAATAGCCATGGGGCTTGTATTTCCTTAACTGGGAAGCAGAATGCAAAGAGATTTGACTCAGAACCAGGAAATCTGAGCTAGAGCTTTAGCCAGATGAATACTAGCTGTGTGACTTTGGGCATGTCATTTAGCCTCCAAGGCTAAGTTTCCTCACCTGTAAAATAGAGACACTGGAACTCAACATGCCTTGTAGAAATTATTGGGAGATAAGTGTGATTTGTAAATTTTAAGTCCCTTCAGAGCTGGAATAGTCAATAAACATTTACTAGATACCTGTTGTGTATCTGGCATGCCTCTGCTCTCAAGGTGCTTACCATCTGATGGGGGAGACAACATATTAAAAGAATCTGAAAAAGAGATGAAGGAAAAGTCCTTAGGGTGGATATCAGGAGCTGAGGAGTTCAGCTGGGAATGATGAGGGGCCTGCACTGGGCCCCTTCCTTAAATGGAAGATATGAGGAGAGCTCTCCGATCTTCACTCTCTACCTTCTCCAGCCAGAGGGAAAGAGCACTGAGGAAGTTTGAGTTTTAGAGCTGACGTGATGCTACATGGGGATGATGTTTTCCTGGATTTGATTAATAGGTCCAGGAGTGTGGTTGGATGCCATTAGAGGTCAAGTCTCTCATTTTACAGATGAAAAAATTGAAATCAACAAAGATTAAGGGACTATAATGACTTAGATAGTAGCATCAGAGATAGCATTTGAATCCAGAACCTCTGATTTAAGAATATCTGCTTTTTCCATTCTGCTTCAGTATTTCCCCAAACGTGATTTACTGTTATTTCAGAGTAAAAAGGTTCTCCTTTCATTTAGAGTCTAGACCCCTGAATCTCAGGTCTAGGTAGGGCCAAAATTTATTACGTATGTGACCTGGACAGTTCGCTTAGTTGAAATTCTTTTTTTTTCTTATCTTTAAAACAGTTTATATATTATTATGCTATATATTACATATATAACACATTATATATCATTATACACTATAATTATTACACAACAGCTCACAGAGCTGTTCTATAACTCAAGCTAGATGATATGCTTTGAAACTATAAAACATTTATGAATTATCATTATCATCATCATCATTTGTAGAAGTTATATTTTGGTGCTGGAACATATGAATGTTATGGAATATTATTGTTCTGTAAGAAATGACCAGTAGGATGAATACAGAGAGGCTTGAAGAGACTTACATCAACTGATGCTGAGTGAAATGAGCAGAACCAGGAGATCATTATACACTTCAACAACAATACTATATGAGGATCAACTCTGATGGAAGTGGCTATCTCTGTCAATTAGAGGACCAATTCAGATCCAGTTTGATCAGTGATGAACAGAACCAGCTACACCCAGGAAAAAAAAAACACTGGGAAATGAGTGTGGACTGCTCGCATTTCTGTTTTTCTTCCCAGGTTATTTTTACCTTTCTAAATCCAATTTTTCTTGTGCAACAAGAGAACTGTATAAATATGTACACATATATTGTGTTTTAGATATACTTTAACATGTTTAACATGTATGAGACAGCTTGCCGTCTAGGGAAGGGGGTGGAAGGAAGGAAGGGAAAAGTTGGAGCAAAAGTGATTGCAAAGATCAATGTTGAAAAATTACCCATGTATATGTTCTGTCAATAAAAAGCTATAATAAAAAAATGGCCATGTCTTTATGCCTTCCAACATCAATTTGATTCTTTAGTGTCATTTCTGTTTATTGCCAGAAATAAATATGCTGACAGAAATGATAGTGTAGTGTGCTTTTGATATTTTCCTGGATTATAGATGTCTGAGCTAAGTAATCATTTTAATATTACCTGATGTCACAGATAAACAGAAGTAAATAATTTCAAAATCATTTTGAATAGAACCTAATATCTATATGTTCACAAAATATTTTGTTTAAATCATTTCTTTTTAAAAGAAAATCTTCCTCTCAATTTTCTGTAGCACTGTAAATAATCATCTTCAAATTTTAGGATTTAACTTTTATGTCAGTGCTTGAATTTTAAAATATTTATTTGTGCCATCTAGGTTATTAGTGGTTACAATGATATATTTCTTTGGCTTTACTCACACATTTTCTATTTGGTAAAAATTATTCTGTTATCTGCACTTTTAAAAATTAAATTAAAAATTCTTCTTTTTATTTTAAATAAAATTTTATTGAAAAGAATTACTTAAAAATAAAAATTGGCCAAGTGGAAGATGAAGTAACACAGTTCATAGAAGAAAATAATACCTTAAATTTTTGAATTGGACAAGTTGGAAGCTAATGACTCCATGAGGCATCAAGAAACAATAAAAGAAACTCAAAAGAATAAAAAATATAGAAAAAGTAAAATATCTTCCTGAAAAAATAACTGACCTGGAAAAAAGATTGAAGAGAGATAATTTAATAGTTATTGGAGTCCCTAAAAGCCATAATTAAAGAAATAAATTTTGGCATTGTATTTCAAGAAGTTATCAAAAAAAATTGCCCTGATATTCTCAAATCACAAGGTAAAATAGAAATTGAAAGAATCTATCCATCACCACCTACAAGAGCTCTCAAAATAGAAACTTCCAGGAATACTATAATCTCCCAAGACAAGGAGAAAATATTACAAACAACCAGAAAGAAACAACTCACATATTATAGAAAATAGGATACCACAAGTTTTAGCATTCTGCATTAAAAGATTGAAAGATTGGAATATGATATTCTGGAGGGCAAAGGAGCTAGAATTACCTAAATCAAAAATGATAAAAATCACCAATCCAGTAAAACTGAACAATTGGAGAAAGTGGACATTTTGGAAGGAGATGGATATTTGATGAAACAGGAATGTAAACAGTTTAACTTTATTGAATTTCTTATTATTTCTCTTTCCTAATTATCTTTTTGTGCCTATCTTTAGTCTCTTCAGACTAGACTTAACTTATTTAAAAGTTAAATTTTCTATTCAACTCTGATCCTTTCATCAAAATATTCTCTACAGTTCTATTTCATTAAATATCATTTTTTTCCCTTGAAGGATTATACTCCATTGTATTGGGCAAATTAGTCTTTATTTTAATACTAAATCTTTTATCTTCCAAAATTTATGCTCCAAACCAATGCCTTGCTCCTTTAATCTGATAGCTTCTAAATCTGGTGTGTTCTTGACTGGAAATGGATCTTTGCCCTGATTAGTCAGGACAAATGGCCCCAAAGTATTTTCCTTTTGGTCGGATAATTTGACTTTAACTTATATTTTGGGATCTCCTTGAGCTGGTGATTAGTTGACTCTTTCCATTTCTATTTTACCCTCTCTTTCTGGAATATTGAGATATTTTTACTTGATAATTTCTTGAAATATGATGTGCTGATTGTTTCTTTGATCATGGCTTTCAGGTAATCCAATTTTTCTTAAATTATTCTCAACTTATTTTCTATGTCACTTATTTTTCCAATGAGCTATTTCACATTTTTTTTTCTGTTTTTCTATTTTATTTTTTGACTTTGTTTTAGTTTTTTGAAGTTTCACGGAGTCATTAACTTCTACTCACCCATTCTAAATTTTGAGGAATTATTTTCTTTGGTGAGTTTTTTACCTCATTTTTTATTTGGCCAATTCTGTTTTTTAAGGTGTTATTTTCTCCAGCATTTTTAATTACTCTTTTTGTTGTTGTTGTTTAATCATTTTCAGTTGTGTCCAATTTTTCATGACCCCATTTTGGGTTTTCTTTTTTTCAAGTTTCTGAAAGCTTTTTATTTTCAAAACATATGAACAGACAATTTTCAATATTCACTCCCCTCCCCCCCTCCCAAGGCAATTTGGATTAAGTGACTTGCCCAGGGTCACACAGCTAGCAACTGTTAAGTGTCTGAGATACAATTTGAACTCAGGCCCTCCTGACTTCAGGGCTGGTGCTCTATCCACTACACCTTCTAGCTGTCCCAATATTCACCTTTGCATAACCTTGTGGTCCAATTTTTTTTTTCTTTCTCTCTTTCCCCCCCATTCCCTCCCCCAGATGACAAGTGATCTAATATATGCTAAATATATGCAATTCTTCTATACATATTTCCACAATTATTATGCTGCACAAGAAAAATCAGATCAAAAAGCAAAAAAATGAAAAAGAAAACAAAATGCAAGCAAATTGCAACAAAATATAAAAATGCTATATTGTGATCCACACTTAGTATCGACAGTACTCTCTCTGGGTATAGATGGCTCTCTCCACCACAAGACCATTGGAATTGGCCTGAATCACTGCATTGTTGAAAAGAGCCAAGTTCACCACAGTTGATCATTACATAATCTTGTTGTTGCTGTGTACAATGTTCTCTTGGTTCTACTCACTTCACTTAGCATCAGTTCATATAAGTCTCTCCAGGCCTTTCTGAACTCATCCTGCTGACCATTTCTTATAGAACAATAATATTCCATAGCATTCATGTACCATAACATTCAGCCATTCTCTGACGAATTGGCATCCACTCAGTTTCTAGTTTCTTGCCATTACAAAAAGGGCTGCCACAAACATTTTTGCACATATGGGTCCCTTTCCCTCCTTTATTATCTTTTTGGAATATAAGCCCAGTAGAAACAAAGCTGGATCAAAGGGTGTGAACAGTTTGACAATCCTTTGGGCATAGTTCCAGAATGGTTCCATCCATTCACAATTCCACCAACAATGTATCAGTGTCCCAGTTTTTCCACATCCCCTCCAACATTTATCATTATCTTTTCCTATCATCGTAGCCAATCTAAGAGTTGTGTAGTGGACCTCGGAGTTATCTTAATTTGCATTTCTCTGATCAGTAGTGATTTAGAGCACATTTCCACATGACTAGAAATGGTTTCAATTTCATCATCTGAAAATTATTTGCTCATATCCTTTGACTATCATTTGGAGAATGGCTTGAATTCTTATAAATTTGAGTCAGTTTTCTATATATTTTAGAAATGAGGCCTTTATCAGAACCCTTGAATATAATTTTTCCCCCAGTTTATTGCTTCCCTTCTAATCTTGTCTGCATTAGTTTTGTTTGTACAAAAATTTTTAACTTAATATAATCAAAATGATTTATTTTGGGTCCCCTTACAATTCTTATTTGATTTTGAAAACAAATTATTTTTTAACTCTTCCTGAAATTTTTGCTGGGCTTATGTCCAATTTACATTAATTTTCCCCTAAGGCTTTGCCTATGGCTGTTTTGACTTTATTGTCTTCTTTTGAGTTTGTGTCTTGACCTTCACAGTAGCTTTTTTATGGTCAGGTTCTTTTCTTGTTGTTTGCTCAATTATCCACCCTATTTCTTATTTTAAAACATATTAATATTTGGCTCTGTTTCTAGCCTGAAAGAAGGAGAGTTCTGTCTCAAGCTTCATTCTTTTCTGCTGTTTTCAGAACTGGTTCTAGGTATTTGGATGTTTTCAGTTCTTTCAAAGTGGTATGATTTGGGAAGAGTTGTATTAAGTTCCCTCTTGGTCTGCAGGCTGGTCCTTACTTAAGAGGGCTTTTCCTCCCTTGAACCAGAAATGATACTATTCTTCTGAGTTTCTAATCCCTCAGCCCTAGAAGTAATTCTGTCCCTCAGGGGTTTCCAGTTCTTTTTCCTGCAAATCCTGCTCTTTACCTTTGAACTGTGATCCAGAAGTGGGCATAGGCCATTTATATTCAGGTGCTAGTACAGAAATACCTGTTACCTTTTTCTGGCCAATTCCCAATCACCTTATAGTCTCTGACTTGAGAGTTCCTGAACCTGCAGCAACTTCTGTCTTCATTACCTAGTCCCATCACTGGTGTTTCTTCCAACTCTGGCCTACCCCACCATTTTTTTAAAACAGATCTCTTTTTCCAATCTCATATGTTGTCTTGAACTGGAAGAATATCTCACTCTGACTTATTGTTGATTCTAATATTCAAGAATTATATTTGATGGGCTTTTTAAAAGTTCTTTATAGGGAAAAATGAGGTGAGAGTTAGATTTTAAAGAGAATTACATAGAAAGTAGACTTAAAAGAAGGTTGTAAAGTGGTTTAAACAAAAAAAAAGTGCTAACCCTCAGAATGAACTGAGATTGGAGAGGGAAGCTATGAGCACTAAACAGGATTCAGGGCTAAATTTAGTGCTTACTTTTTGATCTTTTGGTACAAAAAGGAGGCTCAAAGAAGAGTCTCTGTTTGAGGGTGAATTAAAAATAATTGCTGACAATAAAAAGAAGGGAGAGCTGCTCAATTTTAATTTTGCTTCTATTTTCTCTGGCAAGGAGAATGGATGACCTTTGCTCTGGAAATGAAAGAAGAAAAATGACTAAGAGGGAGCTGATATCCAGGGTAAATAAGGAAATAGCCAGAGATTATCTAGAAGTTCTTGGTAACCTAGGGATTAATTCAAGTCACCTGACACATCTTTGGAAGATCCTGAGCCATTGTCAGAGATATTTGAAAGATTATGGGAAATAGGAAAGATGAGGAGGGGTAAACATCCCTTATTTTAAAAAAGTGAAGACAATAGAACCTGTGGACTGTGTTATGTAGTGTGAGGGTGCTTATAATTTCTATTTTTTCTATGTATTATCATGAGGAAAATGTACTTTGAAAACTCTAAGGCTTTATCAATTTATCTGAACAAAGATGTGGAGCATAGGCCAACGCATTTGACTTGAATTCCTGGAGGAATTCTTAAATGGATCATTTTAAAAAATAGTTTATGAAAATCTAGAAAGGGAAGCAATGATTGATTACAAAGAGTCCTGAGATAGCCTGTTTGTGTGAAGTTATTCACACATTGTCTCCCTTACTATACAGTGAATTCCTTGAGAGTGGACTATCTTTTCCTTTCTTCATATCCTTACTGTTTAGTATATGGTTTGGTTCATAGCAGATACAAGAAATATTTATTGACTGACTGACATTTAACCCAAAGGAAAGACTGAAAGGAATTATGATACCTATGTTTTTGAAGTCTGTCATATAGAAGAAGGATTATTCTTATTCTGTTTGACCTAAGTGGGCAGAAACTGGATCAGTGAATGAATAGAACTGAAATGTGATGTAATGAACTGGTCTTGGGATTAGGCAGAACTAAGTTCAAATTCCACCTCAGACACTTGTCTGAGCTACACAATTATTTCCTTGTGCCTCAGTTTACTTCTTTTTGAATTGACTAAAATGCTTTTTCAGATGTCATCCAGCTTAAACTCTGTAGTCTTATAACTTACAAAGAGTCAAATTTGGATTTAATGTCAGGGAAAAAGCTTCCTAATAACTGGAGCTTTTCAAAAGGGTTTCCCTTACTGGAGGTCTTCAAATAGAGGCTGGACGACCATTGGTTTGTTATTTTATAATGGTGACTTCTTCTTGGTAAGGCCAAATTAGAAGACTACTAGCATATCTTAGAATTCTCTAAAATTCCATGATTTTTCAGAGATCTGAGTTCAAATTCATTTAACAATCATGTGGTTTTAAGCATGCTACTCACATTCTCTGAATCTCCATTTTCCTCACAAATAGAATGTGTTAATAATAATGATAACAGTTTTCTTGTGAGAATAAAATATGATGTATGTAAAATATTTTTCAAGCCTCAGAACATTTTATATTATTTAAATCACCATCATATCCATTTATTTCATTGCAGCCCTAATGTGATAGGTAGAGCAAGTATTATTCTTCATTTATATAACAGATAACAGAAATCAGATCACATAGTTAACTAGCATCTGATCTCCAGATGCCAGTCAGTGTGTTTTCCATGATGCCATCTGAGACACCAAAGTCAATATAAATAAAAAACAATAACAAAAAGGAAATTTACTCCTTAAAATATTATATTGCTCTTCCTTTTTGGGAATGGGGTGGAATTATAATGTATATTTGTGCATCATCAAGTTAATAGAATCTCATAGTGAGAAAGGACACCAGAGATCATCTAGTTGCCATTGTTATTGTTGAATCATTTCAGTGGTATCTAACTCTCCAATACCCCATTTTGGTGTTTTCTTGGCAGAGATACTAGAATAGTTTACCATTTCCTTCTCTAGATGATTTTACAGATGGGGAAATAAAGCACACAGAGTTAAGGGACTTGCCTCATATCTAGCAAGTATTTGAGGTCAGATTTGAACTCAGGTAGCTGTCTTCTTGATTCCAGGGCCAGTGCTTTGTCCACTGCTCTACTTCTACCACTGTCCAGATATCATTCAGTCCAATTAAAGATTAATTGAATAAATGTCTTTAAAAAGCATCCTTTGGAATTAGAGTAGGAAATGAGGAAATTAAACTATCACTTTTTGCAGATGACATGATGGTATACTTAGAGAACCCCAAAGACTCTGCTAAAAAGCTACTAGAAATAATTCAAAATTTCAGCAAAGTGGCAGGATACAAAATAAATCCACATAAATCCTCGGCATTTTTATATATCACTAACAAAATGCAACAGCAAGAGATACAAAGAGAAATTCCATTCCAAACAAATGTTGAGAGTATAAAATATTTGGGAATCCATCTACCAAAGAAAAGTCAGGAATTATATGAGAAAAATTACAAAACACTTGCCACAAAAATAAAATCAGATTTAAATAATTGGAAAGACATTCAGTGCTCTTGGATAGGCCGAGCGAATATAATAAAGATGACAATACTCCCCAAACTAATCTATTTATTTAGTGCTATACCAATCAGACTCCCAAGAAACTATTTTAATGACCTAGAAAAAATAACAACAAAATTCATATGGAAGAATAAAAGGTCAAGAATTGCAAGGGAACTAATGAAAAAAAACTCAGAGGAAGGTGGTCTAAGTGTACCTGATCTAAAGCTATATTATATAGCAGCAGTCACCAAAACCATTTGGTATTGGCTACGAAATAGACCGGTAGATCAGTGGAACAGATTAGATACAGAGGACAAAAAAGGGTACATCTATAGCAATCTAATCTTTGACAAACCCAAAGATTCCAACATTAGGGATAAAAATTCATTATTCGGAAAAAACTGTTGGGAAAACTGGAAATTAGTATGGCAGAAATTAGATATGGATCCACACTTAACACCATATACCAAGATAAGATCAAAATGGGTCCATGATTTAGGCATAAAGAGGGAGATAATAAATAGATTAGAGGAACAGAGGATAATCTACCTCTCAGACTTGTGGAGGAGGAAGGAATTTATGACCAGAGGAGAACTAGAGATCATTATTGATCACAAAATAGAAGATTTTGATTACATCAAACTAAAAAGTTTCTGTACAAATAATACTAATGCAAACAAGATTAGAAGGGAAGTAACAAATTGGGAAAATATTTTTAAAAACAAAGGTTCTGATAAAGGTCTCATTTCCAAAATATATAGAGAACTGACCATAATTTATAAGAAACCGAACCATTCTCCAATTGATAAATGGTCAAAGGATATGAACAGACAATTCTCAGAGGAAGAAATTGAAACTATATCCACTCACATGAAAGAGTGTTCCAAATCACTACTGATCAGAGAAATGCAAATTAAGACCACTCTGAGATACCACTACACACCTGTCAGATTGGCTAAGATGACAGGAACAAATAATGACAAATGTTGGAGGGGATGTGGGGAAATTGGGACACTAATACATTGCTGGTGGAGTTGTGAAAGAATCCAGCCATTCTGGAGAGCAATCTGGAATTATGCCCAAAAAGTTATCAAACTGTGCATACCCTTTGACCCAGCAGCGCTACTACTGGGATTATATCCCAAAGAAATACTAAAGAGCGGAAAGAGACATATATGTGCCAAAATGTTTGTGGCAGCTCTTTTTGTTGTAGCTAGAAACTGGAAGATGAATGGATGTCCATCAGTTGGAGAATGGTTGGGTAAATTGTGGTATATGAAGGTTATGGAATATTATTGCTCGATAAGAAATGACCAGCAGGAGGAATACAGAGAGGGTTGGAGAGACTTAAATCAACTGATGCTGAGTGAAATGAGCAGAACCAGAAGATCACTGTACACTTCAACAACAATGCTGTATGAGGATGTATTCTGATGGAAGTGGAAATCTTCAACATAAAGAAAAACCAACTCACTTCCAGTTGATCAATGATGGACAGAGGTAGCTGCACCCAGAGAAGAAACACTGGGAGGGGAATGTAAATTGTTAGCACTAATATCTGTCTGCCCAGGTTGCATGTACCTTCGGATTCTAATGTTTATTGTGCAACAAGAAAATGATATTCGCACACATGTATTGTACCTAGATTATATTGTAACACATGTAAAATGTATGGTATTGCCTGTCGTCGGGGGGAGGGAATAGAGGGAGGGGGGGTAATTTGGAAAAATGAATACAAGGGATAATATTATAAAACATATATATATATATATATATATATATATATAAAAACAGAAAAAAAAAAAGCATCCTTTGTACAATATCCCCCATAAATGGTTACCAATCTCTCCTGGAAACTAAGGGGATGTCCATCAATTGAGGAATGGCTGAATAAGCTGTAATACATGAACGTGATGGAGTACTATTATGCTGTTAAGAAAATAAGAAATACAAAGACTTATATGAATTGATGGAGAATAAAATGAGTTGAACCAGGATAACTATTTATACTCTATGGTCATTTTTTTTTTTATTAAAGCTTTTTATTTTCAAAACATGTGCACATTTAATTTTTCAACATTGACCCTTGTATAGCCTTGTGTTCCAAATTTTCCCTTCCTTCCTCCCACTCTGTCCCCTAGATGACAAAGCAATCCAATATATGTTATGCATGTTAAAATATATGATAAATTTAATGTATATAAACATATTTATACAATGATCTTGCTGCACAAGAAAAATCAGATCAAAAAGGAAAGAAAATGAGTAAGAAAACAAAATGTGAGTGAACAACAACAAAAAGAATGAAAATGCTATGTTGTGATTCACATAGTTCCTACAGGCCTCTCTCTGGGTATAGATGGCTCTCTTCATCACAAGATCATTGGACCTGGCATCAGTCATCTCATTATTGAGGAAAGTCATGTCCATCTGAATTGATCATCATATAGTCTTCTTGCTGTGTATAATGATCTCCTGCTTCTGTTCATTTCACTCAGCATCAGTTGATGTAAGTCTCTCCAGGCCTCTCTGAAATCCTCCTGCTGGTCATTTCTTACAGAACAATAGTATTCTATAACATTCATATACCACAATTTATTCAGCCATTCTCCAATTGATGGACATCCACTTAGTTTCCAGTTTCTAGCCACTAAAATAAGAGCTGCCACAAACATTTTTGCACATGTGGGTCCCTTTCCCTTCTTTAAGATCTTTTTGGGATAGAGGTCCAGTAGAGACACTGCTGGATCGAGTATGCACAGTTTGATTATGGTCAATATTTTTAAAAATCAACAATTCTAAGGACTTTTATAAACTGATAAAGAATAAAGGAGCAGAACTGAGAACAAGTTTTGCAATAATGGTGACGTAAAATTATTTTGAAAGCTATAAAAATGATGATAAATACAATGATCATTTGTGAAACCAGAAGATTGATAATAAAGCATACATCCATTTCCTGTCAGAGGTAATGAGGTATGTAAGCATATATATATACTCACACCCCTCATATACATATACATACAGATATGTGAGTATTTATGTGTGTGCATATATAAATGTATGCATGTGGAAATTGAAGGGAATTTGTTTTGCTTGACTATGCATGTTTTTCCAAGATATTTGTTTTTCACTTTCGTCCTCAATGAGATGGGTGGGAAGGAATGAAAACAATTTATGTTCATTAAAAAAAAAAAACAGATTGAAGAGGCTACAGATGTGAAATGTTTTATGCATTATGAAATGAAGTCAGCATTTTAATTTTACTTAATTTTAAATTTTTATTATACAACTTCTAAGTGGAAATAATTTATAAATGTTTGCAAAATAAAATTTGTCAATAAACATTAAAAAAGAAAAAAAAACTTCTGGCAAAAGGAATTCACTATCTTCTAAGATATCCCATTCCCTTTTCAACAGTGACAACTGTCGGAAATTTTGCCTTTGTTTTATGGTAAAATTTCTATAAATTCCACTCATTGATCTAAGTCTGCCTCCTAAAGTTAAGTAAAATACTGTTAATTTCTATTTAACAACACAATATTCAGTAGTCCTTCAATATTATTACAACTATGATTTTTCCCCCTTCTGCCTTCATTTCTTCAAGTTAAGCATTCCCAGATTTTCCCAGAAGTAATGCTAGTGGTAAGACAGAGAGGAGGATGAATGTGGAGTCTATAGAAATGGGTTTAAATGATGGCTTGATACTTGCTAGTTGAATGACCATGGACCTGAACTCCTTGAACCTCAGCTTCCTCATCTATATAATCTTCTCTATGGAGCCACATATAGTTATCCTAAGACTCAAGTAAGATAATGTTTGTAAAGTGTTTTGTAAATTTTAGTTGATTTGAACCTGATGGTTTGAAGCGAATCGCTTTCTTACTATCATATCACATTTTTATTTTTATTTATTTATTTATTTTTTTTTTTGCTGAGGCAAATTGGGATTAAGTGACTTGCCCAGGGTCACACATCTAAGAAGTGTTAAGTGTCTGAGGTCAGATTTGAATTCAGGTCTTCCTGACTTCAGGACTTGTGCTCTATCTACTGAGTCACTTAGCTGCCCCCACATTTTTATTTTCAATTCTTTGAACTATTTTTTTTCTTCCCTAGTCCAAAGATCATTCCCCTTGGAGGAGGAAACAATGGCAAAATGAAAGTTTGATCTTCTTATTACTTGCTATAATCCATTTCATCGTTATATCCATCCTGAGGATCAGTCTTATCTTTCTTTGATCTTCTTCTTGCCCCCAACATAATCTAAAACCTCCTCTTTGTTTTCCTTAACATTTATTGCTGGAATTTGCTCGTTCTGGACTTTTGCTTTGCTGACACCATTCTTATAGGACATTGTATTCTTTTGTTTTTGTGTTTGGTTACTTGGACTCGCTTCTCCCATATATTACTTTCTTTGTCAAATCTGTTAATGAGTCTCTTTAGACCCACATAGGTTTTTCCCCCCAAGATGGCACTATTTCTTCCCCTCAGAATCATTTCTATTTTTGTTTACAAGATTTGCTATTTGGGAACTTTTTGTCCCTCCAAGGATGACTTTTCCTGTAGAATTTCAGAGCATTGGATTTTTCTATTCTTTCTCTGGACTCTTTGAAATATACTTTCCTAAATTCTACCTTTATTGTAGAAAAGAGTTTCTCCTACTGCATTGGAATTAGGTGTAAAATAATTCTGCAAATCAAATTTTTTACCTTTTTAATAATGAAATTATTATTCAGTGTTCAAATTAAGTGCATGCTAATAAGCCAGGTAATGGGAGACTTTGATTTTCTCCCAACAGAAAAGATCAAGTGATGTGCCAGGCTTTACCTTCATAATCAAGAAGAATCAAACATTCTCAGATGGATTTCAAAAGGCAGGCTTATCTCCTGTCACTCCACTGTTCCTCTGAAAATGAACCTTTGCATCCTCTTAGCAAGAGTAGTTTAGCCTAAGCTAAATGTCAGCAGGGTTGACCTTTGAAAGAACTGGGCAAGCCCTAAATTATATATCCTTGAGTTTCAAAGATTAAAGAGAACTGCTCAAATTACAAACCAGCAAAGAGAAAATGTGAGCAGGCTATGAAAGTGAAACTCATTTTAATCCAGGCTATGGAATTCATACTATTCCTATTAGTGAACTCTATTGAGGTTTTTGGGTGCTCTCCAGGGCTTAATTGGGTGAGGATCTCTGAAGATCTCTGCTCCCTTGTCCTGGCAGGAAAAACATACTCTCTGTTGACAGGGAAGTTAGTAGACATTTCAACCCATTTTTCACCTATTTATTCACTCATTCACCTAATGGTCATCTGTTCCAAAGGTCTGTGGGTTAATGGCAGGGACAACTCTAGCAAGGGAAGAGCTACTATCACAGTGTCATCCTTATGATTATGCCAGTGCTGATGAGCCAAGAAATGTACTTGATTCAAGAGAGTAATAGTTATGAGAAAACTATTCTTAAAAAGACTTGAATATAAGGACTTTTGTCTTGATTCTATTTTTTTCCCTTGTTGTGCTCAGCTTATATTGAATTGCTGACTGATTGCTAATCATCCTCTACATTCAGTTATGTGGCCCCATATGGATTTGCAACCTATAATTTAAGAAGCCTTTGTCTAAAGGAGAGCAGATATCAATCTAGTACACATCCCCACCAATTATACTAGGTGCTCTAAGGGTACCCATCCAGCATTCATTAGTTCTTAGGAAGTGGGTTTACTTTATCTTCTTTGCTTTCTCCTCTCTGAATGGTATAATTTTGCTCTTGTTGGTCTAAAGATGTTTGCACCTAGATATCCTCAACTCTTCTCTCCTTGGTTCCTCACTTTCTTGCCATCCATATCCATGCTGTTGACAAGTCCTATTATTTCTTCATTTTTCAAAGTTCTCCAGTTTGATCCCTTCTATCCTTAGATACTGCTTTAATGAGCTACATATTCATACAAGATGATAGAGAGTAGACAAGTCTTTGCTGAGCTCTTCCTGGTTTCCCTCAGATCGACACCAGATCAAGCCTCTGAACAGGTTTTGAAATGACAGAACCCACAAATATTTGGAGTGTAACAAATTCCCAGCAGAAGATATTTTGGAAGAAGTTCAGGAAAGGTCTGTTTCAATTGAGAAGGGGGGAGGCAGCCCAGTTCAGGCACAGTACAGGGAGATTCAGAGTGGAGAGGCCCCACATGGGGAATTTATTAGGAAATTCTTAGCCAAAATAAAGCAGCTTTAGCTACTTTGTCCTGGCTCAGAAGCCAGTGGATCAGTAGACTTGCTGTGAGATCTTCAATGCAACTATAGAAGGCAAATACAGAGCCCCTGAATCCCAGCATAACAATTGGGACTTGACCACACCTACCCAGCATGGGAAGGAAGCCAGCAGCACTGGCTCCAGGGCAGTGTGAAGCCAGTCTCACCTATAGAGAAAGCTTGGGACAAGCCCCAAGATTAGACCTCAACTTTTAAAAATGAGCAAAAACCCCAAAAAATGCTCTAAGATAGCTAGTATGATGACAAGAAAGAATAAAATCTCAAATCTTGAGGACACTAAAGGCCAAATGTCTCCATGATGCCTCAAGGGGTAATATGAGTTGCTCTTCTATTTAGAAAGCTCTCTTGGAAGAATTAAAAAGGATGTAAAATGAGTTAGAAGAATTATGAAAGAAAATGAGAGCTTTGGAAAAAGAAACCCAGAAATTGTCTGAAGAAAATCACTCCTTAAAAAATAGATTTGGAGAAATGGAAAAGGATAACAACTCCTTAAAAAACAGAATTGGTGAAAGAGAAACAAAGAACAACTCCCTAAAAAACAGAATTGATGAAATGGAAAAAAAATCCAATGAATAAAACAACTCATTTAAAAGTTTAGTTGGCCAAATGCAAAAGGAAGTAAAACAGCTAACTGAAATAAATAATTCACTAAAAATTAGAAGTGAACAAATGGAAGTAAATGACTCAATGAGACATCAAGAAACAGTCAGACAAAACAACAAAAAATGAAAAAAAAATAGAAGAAATTGTAAAATGCCTCATCAGAAAAACAACTGACCTGAAAAATAGATCCAGGAGAGACACTCTAAGAATTATTGGATTACCTTGAAAACTTTGATGAAAAAAAGAACTTAGTCAACATCTTTCAAGAAATCAAGGAAAACTGCTCTGATGTCCTAGAACCAAGGGTAAAATAGCTATTGAAAGAATCCACCAATCACCTCCTGAAAGAGACCCCACAATGAAAACTCCAAGGAATATCAGCTCAATTTCAGAATTATCAAATCAAGGAGAAAATACTGCAAGCAGCCAGAAAGAAATAATTTAAATATTGAGGAGCCACAATCAGGATTACTCAGTATCTAGTTGCTTCCAATATAAAAGATTTAAGGGCCTGGAATATGATATTCTGGAAGGCAAAGGAGCTTGGACTGCAGCCAAGAATCTACTATCCAGAAAAAAATAAACATTATCTTTCAGGGAAAAACTGGACATTCAATAAAATAGGGGATTTTCATTTATTTTTGATGAAAAGACCAGAACTGCACAGAAAATTTGATTTTCAAATCAGAATTTGAGAATTATAAAAAAGTAAAAAGGGAAGACTATGTTTCTTTTAAAGATTAAAATGTTTACATTTGTGTATGGGAAGATGATATGTTTAACTCTTGAGAACTGTATCTTTGTTAGGGGTATATTTAGAGGGTATGGTATAATCTGACTTTATTGTGATGATATATAAAGGAAACTAAGGAAAAGGGATTATACTGAAAAAAGAGGAAAGGGGAGGTAAAATAGGGTAAATTACATCACATGAAGAGACAAAAAAGATCTGTTAGAATTGAGGGAAAGAAGGGAGAGGGATGAATATTGTGTGAACCTTAATCTCATTGGATTTGGCTCAAAGAGAGAATATCAGACATATTTAGTTTGATAGAGAAACTTATCTCTACCTATAGGGAAGTAGGAGGGAAAGGAGAAAGAAAAGAGGGAGGCTAATAGAAGGGAGAACAGATTAGAAGAGGAAAGGGATAAAAAAGGGGAAGGGGATGTAAAGGGGGGAGAGGAGAGGGTGATGGTGGTCTTCTGGGGAGGAGGGAAAAGGGAAAGGAAAGAAAAAAGTATAACTTGGGGAAAATTAGATGACAGAAAATATAGAATTAGTAATTTTAACTATGAATGTGAATGAGATGAACTTTCCTAAAATGGAAGTGGATAGCTGACTGGATTAAAAGCCAGAATACTACAACATGTTATTTACAAGAAACACATTTAAAGCAGAGTGATACATACAGAGTAAAGGTAAAAAAAATCTATTATGCTTCAGCTGAAGTAAAAAAAAAAAAAAGTAGGGATAGTGATCCTAATCTCAGGTCAAGCAAAAGCAAAAGTAGATCTAATTAAAAGAGATAAGGGAGGAAACTATATTTTGCTAAAGGGTAGCATAGACAATGAAGCAATATCAATATTAAACATATATGTACCAATTGATATAGCATCTAACTTGCTAAAGGAGAAGTTAAGAGAGCTGCAAGAAGAAATAGACAGGTACTGCTATCACTTTGCTCCAGATCCTCAGATGAAGGCCCTCATTGACTCATATCTCATGTTTTATATAATAAACTTAAGGTTAATTTTCCTCACTTTAATCTCTCCCCATTCCCATCTATTCTCCAACACTAAAGTGCATGACTATGTCAACTTCCCCATCCCCATTAAAAATTCCAGTGACTTCCTTTCACCTCCAGGATAAAATAGAAAACTCTTCTTGGCTTCTAAAATCCTTCATAACCTCACTCCCTTTCTAACTTTCTAGTCTTCTTATACCTTACTTCTGTCTATATATTCTGATTCTGCCCTTCTTCCTGTTTCCAGCACAAGATTCTCCGTATCCTAACTCTATGCATCTTCACTGACTGACCCTGTTTTAGATTACTCTACAACCTCTCCTGATTTCTTTCAAGTCTCAACTAAACTCTTAGTTTCTGCAACTTCCCAAACTTCTTTTATTTCAGTCTCTTCCCTCAGCAAGCATTTCTAATTCATTCTGCATATGTCTCATTTCTTCATAGTTTATTTGCATTACATTGTGACCTTGAAGACAATGACTAATTTTGCCTGTCTTTGATCTTCACAGCTTAGCACAGGCAAAAAAGTAGACACTTAAGAAATGATTGTTGACTTGACTTTTCTATGGTTTAAGTATGAATTAGTCAGGTCATGGTTCTAATTTCTATCCTCCTGGTTCCTTCCAATCAGTGTGCCTCTGACTGTGTGCTTCATTAGTTTATGCAAACACTATACTGTAGATGGCACAGTGAATAAAATTAGGAAGGCCTGAGCTTGAATGTTGCCTCCAGACATTTCCCTGGGCAAATCATTGATTTTTCTCTAAACCTCAGTTACATAATTTCTAAAATTGGGATAATTTACCTATACCACAGAGTTGTGAAAATTAGATGAGATAACAAACAAAATTTTGCAAACTGTAAAGCAATATGCTATAAAAATAACAGCAGCAATTCTATAATTCGAGTATTAGAAATGAAGTAAATATCAATGTTCCCAGATGCTAGTATATACTTTCGTGATCCTGCATCAGTAGTTAGGTAGCTTAGTGGATAAAATGTTGGGTCTGGAGTCAGGAAGGCCTGAGTTTAAATTCAGTCTCAGACATTTGCTAGCTGTTTGACCCTGGGCAAGTAAGTAATCATCTGTCTTAAGTTTTGTCAACTGAAAAAAAAAAAAAAAAGGATAGTAGCATTATCAACACTAAGGATTTGTTAGGAGGGTCAGATGAAATATGTGTAAAGCACTTAGCATAGTTCCTGGCACATATTAGGAGCTATGTAAATGTTAATTTCATTCCCTATTTTCCCTTCCTTTCTCAAAACAGAGGGATCAACCTATTGTGGAAAATAGGCTAGTAAATAAGAAATAAATAAACAATTTCAGTAATGAAATACAGTTCTCCTCAGTCACTTCCATCTTGGGCTGGTACAGCCTCTGCCTAAGATTTATTCCCTTATCATCAAACCTCCTTATAGCTTGGTGTCCAGTTTTTAAAAAAATTTTATATTACTGTATTTCATTTTTATATTACCTCAATTTCCCCCTGTATCTTTTCTCCTCTCCTTACAACAACAACAAAAAGAAAGAAAAAGAAAGAAGAAAGAGGAAGAGAAAAAATAAGCCAAACTATTAACTAAAATTAAAAAAAATCTGATATTATATACATTTTCCCATGCCTATGTAGCTAGCAACTCTGCAAAAGAGTGGGGAAGGTGTCTTTTCATATCTCCTCTTTGGGACCAAACTTGTTCTTTATGATTTTGCTGCATCCATTTACAATTACTATCTTCTAATTTTTTCAATTTACACTACTGTAGTCTTTGTATATGTTTTCTCCCCTGGTTCTGCCTACTTTATTTTGCATTTGTTCATTTAAGTCTTTCCATTCTTCTCTGAATTCATCATGTTCAAAAAGAGCTGCTACAAATACTCCTTGGGGTATATGCCTATCAGTAGAATCTCTGGGGAAAAGAGTATGAACATTTTAGCCACTTTGCAAAATTCCAAGTTGTTTTTCCAGAAAGGTTACAGTAAATCAAAGTTTCATCAATCAGGTATTAGTGTACTGGTCTTTCTGAAATCCTCCCAACATTGATTATTCCTATCTTTCATTAGATAAATTAATTTATTAACTTCAAAGATTGTTTTGACTTGCATTTCTTTTAATTATGGTTTAGAGTAGTCTTTGATGTGGTTGCTAACAATTGATATTTCTTCTATTTATCTATCTTCTATCTATTATCTATCTATCTATCCATCTATCCATCATCTGTATCTATTGCCTGTAATTGAAGTAATATAAGAATCTGTAGCTATAGGTTCCCCAAATACATATAGATTTAGAACTTGAGGGAACCTTAAAATCCACAGTTAAACTCTATCTTACAAATGAGTAACTGAGACTCAAAGAGGTTGCCCAGGATATTAAAACTAGTTGTGTAAGAGGAGAGATTTGAATACAGGTCATCTGATTTCCAAGTACCAACATTCTATGTACAGCACTGAGCTGCCTCCAGGCAACTGGTTTCTCCTCAGAGTAAGATCAACCCAGTGCTAGTTAACAATTTCTTTTTTGCACACTCTTTTCTTTCTGTTTCTTGATCAACTTCACTTCTGAACAACTGTGGTTCCTGTACCACTTCATTTATCTTACTGCAGTTGCTACCTATACATGGATCTGGATTATCCCCAAGAGAGTAAATAGCCTTACTAATGAAACAGAACATAAGTGGCTAATGAGGAAGCAGGGATGGATTATTTCTGATCCACTCATCATTTTTCTTCTCCATTTACTTTCAAATGTGTCCATGCTCCTCTCATAAATTCCCTGTTTATGCTTAATTCCAGCCACAATTCAGACAAGTGAAAGCTATGTCTGCACCTCAGGAATATTATCAGGGCTATTAAATCAACATAGCATGAGATTTGCATCATTGTTATGGTGGAGTAGGGGGAATCTAGTTAGGACGATTATTAGGTTGAAGGAAAGACCCAAGAGATTTGATCCTGGTGATTTGATATCAAGCCATTTTTCTTTTTTTGTCTTTTTGTTCCCACCTAGATCAATCCAGCAAAGTCTCCAAAATTAAACTTAGGCATATCATGAGTCCAGGCTATCCAAAATGTATTTGCTAAAGTTTCCAAATCCTATATGGATAGCCATTTAACATCCAGTATGGTTATTGAGATGGAAATAATAAGCTGAAGTACGGAGGAAACATGTCTGAGAGGCAAAGCATTACTAGCTAGATTCACCCAATGGAACATTTTTCTTGGAAACCACACAAAATTCACCCAAGGGAAGAAAGTATGAGGATGCATCTCAAAGAATCACCTGATTGTCATTGTTATTTTGTCATTTGTCATAGTTACCTCATCTCAGCTGTGCCCAATCTGAAAGAAATTTTTTTTTTGTTTATTTACATTTATAACATTCTCACTGGTGATGTATTAAATCATTTAAAGTAATTAACTGGTTAAAGTCTCCCAAAACAAGTTTGTAAATGCAACCCATTGCCTAGACTAATAGCTGTGGGTTCCCATGAACTTGGTTTGTTCATGAAATTTTATCTATAAATAACTCTAATCATTCCATTCACGTATTACATCAGGGAAGGGCACTGGCCATTTTCAATCATTCAGCTTAACTTTATCACAACTATTTCATTTTTTTTCTTTCTTTTCTTCCTTCCTTCTGCCCTCCCTTCCTCTCTCACTCCCTCCCTCCTTTCTTCCTTTTTTTTGCTCTTTTCCTCCTTCTCTTTCTCCCTTCTTTTCTCCCTCCTTCCTCCCTCCTTTCCTGCCTCTTTCCATCTGTCCTTCCCTCCTTCCTTCCCTCCCTTCTTTCTTTCCTCTCTTTCTCCCTACCTCCTTTCCTTCATCTCTCCATTCTTCCTTCCTTTTCTTCCTCCCTCCCTCTGTTCTTCCTTCTTTCCTTCCTTCTTCCCTCCCTCCCTACTTTTCTTTCTCCCTCCTTCCCTCCCTGTGTGACAATAGTTTTGGAGAGAGCAAACAAATCCACACATTGAGATATCTGGTGCTCTCATAAAAGGTTTAAAGATAAACAGTAATATGTTCCTTTTGAAGTTTTGAAGGGAAACTACATGATCCAAAAATATGGAGGATTAAAAAGTATGTAATTCTACCTTTCCCCCTTCTCTGTATTTACTTCTTGACTTTAACAGTCAAATCAATATATATTTTTTACTCTATTTTTTTGGAGAGTTTTACTAGCTTTCTCAATCCTGAACTACAACCAGCTCTAAATCAATTCTGGAGGATGTTTTTCTTCCTAATCAACTGAAAAAGGAACAAGAACTGGGAAGTCTCTTCTCCTGCCCAACTTCATCCTTAGGGAGACTTTCCATCTGGAGAACATTATCATTGCATTAGAAATGCTGATTCAATCTTTAGGCTTGAGTGTCTCTGCCAATTCCTATTGCCCTAGAGTAACCTGAAAATCATTTTCATTTCTTTTTGCCCTAGAATAACCTTATGAAACTCTTTTGTGTCACACAGAAGTTGTAAATGTGCTTTTGTTTAATATTTGGCAAAGATCACATATACAGATAGAAGGATGAGAACTGTTCTTAAGCAACCCTTCTAGAGAAAGACCTAGTTTTGGAGAGTAGACTAAGCCTGAAGGGATTTCATTGCTCCTGTTTGACCCAAATCCTTATGCTCCATTGCTTCTTGCTCCATTCTGAACAGAGATTAAGAACACCTGGTTATCACTATTATCTCCAATACTATTCTGTATATAATAGGAAAAAAAGACTACTAAGTCATCCTCAGTCTTTCCTGTCCAAGACTAAATAGCCTTTGTTATTAAATGTTTCCTCACTTTTCCATTCTGATCATTTTCCTGATTATCTCCTTACTATGCTTTTCTCTACTTGGATAACCATTTCCACCCCACTATAAACTTGAGTTCTGCCCTGTCACCTG
The DNA here is from genome assembly GCF_048593235.1 of Sminthopsis crassicaudata. Taxonomy (NCBI): domain Eukaryota; kingdom Metazoa; phylum Chordata; class Mammalia; order Dasyuromorphia; family Dasyuridae; genus Sminthopsis; species Sminthopsis crassicaudata. The sequence continues at coordinate 139,858,449 of NC_133618.1, read as the reverse complement.
AGGGAGGGGGTAGACAGGGAAAGGTGTGTGAAGAAACTGGGAAATGTTTTGTAGTCCTGGGTCTTAGTAAAATAAGAAAAAAATCTCACCCAAGCTTTTTATTTTGCCTAAGAGCTGAAAAAATGTTCTCTCTCCCTCCCTACCTGCCTTTCTCCCTCTTTACCTCCTTTCCTTCTTCTCTCTGTCTCTCTCCCTCCCTCTTCTTTTCTTTCCCCCCTCTCTTCTTCCCTCACTCTATGTGTCTCTGTCTCTATCTCTTTCTCTTTCCCTATCTCATTGTGATATGTACAATGAAGTTTAGTTATTGTCCTACTTTATTATTTAAAACTACTTGTCTATTTTTTCTCTTTTATGAGGAAGAATTGGAGGCGTGAGGGATGTAGAAGATCCTTACCCAAAATGATTACTTAGAGATCACTCAATAGAAAGCAGAAAAGCTGTTTATTAAAACCTCCGGAGGATGAGCCATCCCATCAGGAGATAAGAAAGAGAAAGCTCGTGGTAGGAGGGCTAAAGAAGTAATAAAGATACATAGCTTTTTTTTTTTTAATTTTTTTTTATTTTTTGAGGCAATTTGAGTTAAGTGACCTGCCCAGGGCCACACAGCTAGGAAGTGTTAAGTGTCTGAGAGCAGATTTGAACTCAGGTTCTCCTGAATTCAGGGCTGGTGCTCTATCCACTGCGCCCTGATACATAGCTGCCCCGGTACATAGCTTTTATACAAGAAATTACATCACAAGTAAGAGAGAATTGAGAAGGGGAGGGAGAAGCATCTAATTGGTTGTTGCTATTCAGAGAGATTGGAATGGAAGGTTTCTGTTTCCCCAAAAATCACCTGATTTCTAGGAAACAGAAAATCAGGCCTTCAGGCTTAATTAAACAGATAGTGGTTCAGCTAATAGACTAAATATCAATAAATGTCAAATACTGATAAATGTCATCAGCTCAGGTTAAGTAAATATGTTTATAGCTGGCCAAGGCTCATGTAAATATGGGAATGCACATATTATACAGATCATGAGGGAAACACAGAAATAACGAAAATAAAATACAGAAAAAGAATTCATTCATTCCTGTAAGTTCTTTACCTTACCTCTCTATTCCACACAGAGGGACTGGAGAACATGATGATGATGATGATGATGATGATAGTTCACACTTGCGTAATGCCCACTAACTGCCAATTACCATGTTAAGCATTTTACAAACATTAACTCATTTTATACTCACAACAACCCTGAGAAGTAGATGCTTCATTATCCCTATTTTACAGATGAGGAATGAGGTAGAAGCTCTGTGACTTGTTAAGGATAACACAGCTTGTAAGTAGTTGAGACTGGATTTGAATTTAGGTCTTCCTGATTTCAGGCACAGTTTTGGGAAATGAGTAACTGAGATATAAAAACAAAAGATATCAAGAAAACAATGTATCCAAAATAAAATGAGTGGCTTGGATTAAATGATGTTAAGTTCCTCTTCAACTCTAAATTTATGATTTGACAAACCCAGTCCTAATCTCTCTCTGGGGAGCAGGGTGGCACAGTGGATAGAGTACTGGGCTTGGAATCAGGGAAACTCATCTTCCTGCGTTTAAATCTGGACTCAGAGATTTATTAGCTATGTTACTCTAGGGAAGTTACTTAATTCTTATTTGACTCAATTTTCTCATCTGTAAAATAAGCTGAATAAGGAAATGGCAAACCACTCCAGTATTTTTGCCAAGAAAATTCTAAATAACGTCAAGAAAAGTCCATCAGGACTAAGTAACAACAAACAACAAATGGCTTTCTTGTAATATAATCCCACATGAAAAATGCTGGATATTTATCAAGATTTTCTATTATCTTAAGTTCCACATATCCAAATAAGAGCTCCTTATCTTTCCCACTAAACCTCCTCCAATTTTCTCCATTTCTTTTGCAGTCATCCAATTTTGTAATTTCTGAATCATTTTGAATCTTCCTTTCCCTCATTTTTCATGCTAACCTACCCAAATTCTCATCATGCCATGCTGCCGCTTTCTCTCAGATGATATACTTATTGCCCAAATTTATATCCTTGTCATCTCACCTGGACTACTGTAAAATTTTCCTAATTGGTTTCTCTGTTTCTTATCTTTCTCTTTTGAAACCCTCTCCATGCAAACACCAAAATAATTTTCCTAAGGTTTAGGAATTGGTTCCTAGAAAGAGAAATCCATATACTGATAAATTCATCCATCTTTCAAATTGGTACCATATCCTTTTTTTGTAAGTCTTGTTCTGTTCTTGCTACCAATCATGTCACTGTATTGCTAAAGCTTTTCAAGGACTTCTTTTTATACTATAGTTTTCAGCCTGAGATTAAAGGTTTTCTAAAATCTTTTCCTTCATTATCTTACACTTTTCCACCCCAGGCAAACTAGACATGATATTGTCCACTGTATACACCACCCATTTTTTAGTCTCTCTTCCTTTGCTTATATAATTCCCTACTTGAAATTCCCTTCATTGTCCAATCTCCACTTCTTGAAATCTTGTCCCAATTTTAGTTGAAAGCTTTTCCTGACTTATCAATAATGATTCTTTGTTAGTCTCCTTGTCAAGTAGTTAATTAGAATGATGCTTAAATAAACTCTTCACTAATTCCTTTTGTAAAGTGAAAAATCCATATTTGGTTTCAAGATTATCAATGTCAGTTACTTGAACAACTTGAAGGAATGTCATGATATCTTCACAAAGAATTTAGGAAGTAAGGAAAAAGAAATTTTGGGGGAAAAGATGAATAGGCAAATGAATGAATAAGTGAGTGATAGACTGGCCATGTAACCTTGGTAAATGACTTATCTTTTCAGCACTCTTTTGTTTTTGTAGTTCAGTTTTTTCAAGTTATGTCTAATGACTGACTTCATAACCCCATTTAGGGCTTGTTTGTTTGTTTGCTTTTGGCAAAGATGCGGGAGTGGTTGCCATTTCTTTCTCCACCTCATTTAACAGGAAATTGTAAAATGAAAGAAATAGGTTTAAGTGACTTAAGGGTCACACAACTAGTATCTGAGACCAGATTTGAACTTCAGGCCTGGCACTCTATCCACTGTGCCGTCCAGCTCACATCTCAGTTTTCTAAGTAATACTATAAATTGCAAAAAAGGTAGGACCTGCAACAGTAAAAGGATTTTCCACAAATTGGAGTTACCTCTCTCAATGATATCATATATAATATATGCCAGGAGCTGCACTAAGCACAAATACAAAATTGAGGTAGTCCTTGTACTCAGGAAGCTAACATTCAAATAGGGAGAGACATATAGAGAAATGACAGCAAGGAAAGGAGTCTATGAGGGCTCACAAGGATGGTCATCTGACAAGTTCTTTTATCTCTGATAGTTTTGATTTGATTACTGAATCCAGAGTATGATGGAGGAAGGGGGACAGATGATAAGCGTAAATAGTTGCAGTTGCAGCTGCAAATTATGTTTCAAACTTCTTCCTATATGTAATTCCTCCCCTTACTAAGAGTCTTTCATTGAGTCCAGGGATCCAAAGTCTTATCATAATAGAGTGTTATCATTCCTAATAGTGGCCAGATCCATAACTAGGAATTCTTGTGTTAGAAGCAAATTCATAGTGGCAACATAGAATAGTTGTAACCTGCAACCCATACAAATGATGGTGATAGTATCTTGGAATTGGTCATGATACAAGACACTCCGAGCTAACCGATGGCCATGAGATATAACACTGTGGGGAAAATGATCGTTGGACAAAAGAAGCTTCCTTTTCTCCCTCCAGCTCAGTAAGTTCCCTTTCATTCCTTCCCTGTGCCCCGCCTCCCTGATAATGAAGGTCAATTATTCAATTATTTATTTGTGTGTCTTTCTTCTTCTATATTGTACTATTGTTTTCTTTTTAAATTTTTTATTTTATTTTTAATTTGTGAAATAAAAAGCATTTTCATAACACAATACAACAAAAAAGATAATTGAACATGAAACTACAAATTTAGTATGTACAACTTGCTATTCCTTTTAAATATATAATAGTTCTCATGTAAATTTCTTTTTTTTCCACTTCCCCTCCCCCTAGACAGAGATGGCTACCATTACACACAAATATGTGTATGTATATATGTATGTATGTATGTAATCATTCTATACATACCTGTATTTATCAGTTCTTTCTCTGAATGCAGGTTACATTTTTCTTCTTATGTCCTTTGTAGTTAATTGAGGTGTTTTATATAATAGTCAAAGTCATTTATTCAATCAAAGTTGTTCTTTGATTTGCAGTTACTGTGTACAATGTTCTCTTGGTTCTGATAATTTCACTCTTCATTATCTTTAATTTTTTTTCCTGAAATCATCAAGCTCATTGTTTTTTTTTTTTTTTTATAGCATAGTAGTATTCCATCAAAACACTATTTTAAAAAACAATAAGTTTGACAATTCTTTGGGGACATTTTCAGTGTCAAATGCTTACAAAGCTTAGGAGTAGCCGCAGTCACAGGCAAATCTCAATCAGGAGGTCTGAGAAAGAATTTGCCCCAGAGTAACCTTTCTTCCCTCCAAGTTTAATGCTGTTCTTGCTCAGTCTATGCTGAAGACCATTCTGTGGGCATAGCAAACATCAGAATTAAAGCAGTTTGACTTTATGTCACTCCTCCTGCCAAGTTTATGGGAGATTAAGATAATTCTTTTTAATTAGTGTTTGGCTTGTTTACCTGAAAATGATTCATTTCCCCTTTTTACTTAAAACATCTTTCCAGCATTTTTACAGAGGGCATTTTTCTTCTTGGGATGATTAAATCCAAGTTTGCAGAGTCTAAAGCAGGATGGGGTTTGGGAGGTGAGTGAGGCAAAGGAGGCAGTTGCCAAGGACACAAGAGGCAAGGGGGCACAGTTAAGAATGTTTTTAGTATGACTTTTTGTAAAAATGCATACATTTTATGCCTGAAAATTCTACCCTCGGTGGTCATATATGACATATACATGTGTGTGAGATATCAAAAAAATGGGGTAATAGAAAGAGCAACTAGGTTTTAAGTCATAGTTATATCACTTAGTAGTTGTAGTACTTTGGACAAATCACTTTCCCAATTTGTGCCTCAGTTTCTCCATCTGAAAATTTAAGAAATTTGGACTAGATAATTTCTAAGTTTGCTTCCAACTCCTTAGTCAGGTCATACAAACTATAATGAAGGCTCAAAGCTTCTTAAAGATGAGGACGATGTGAGCTCTCTGAAATCTTCAAATCCTGCTGAGGATGCATAAATGCGTTGTACTGGTATCATTGAGGAGGAGAAGGGCATAGGAGGTTTTAGTAAGATAAAGGATAAAGGTAAAATGCTAGGACTTAAGAAAAGAACTTAAGTGGAAAAACAAAATCTTAGAACTTACAGTGATGAAGTTACCACCTATCCTCAATTAATGATTCATTATTCCCCCCTCAAAAAAAAAGTTTTATTAATAATTCTGGTTTTGTATCATAGTCATGTGATACAAGCCAAAATAAAAATAGAGAGGGAGGCTTGGGGCATTTTTTTGTTTGCAGATGATTGTGTTCTCAATACAGCTTGGGAAACTGATTGTATGGATTGATTCTCTGCTGCTTGTACTAATTTTGGCTGTTCCCTGCATAAGAGAGAAACAGTTAAGCAAAACATAATTACTTCATCTGATAAACATAAAACCTTCTGCGGCCATAATTCCTCATGCTGTGCAAATAGAAAGTGGGGAGGTGCTGGGTCCTCTCTTCTCTGGAGCCAAAATTTATTAGAAATATTCAGCATTGAGTTCATTTTACTATTCTTTTTATTTGCATTGTTATAGTTATTCTAAATAGTGTTCTCTTGGTTCTGCTTTTTTTTTTCTTTTGGCAATTGTTCTAAATCTTTCTATATATTTTTAAAATTTCTTATAATTGTAATTTCTTATAATGCAATAATATTTCATCATGTTTATATGCCACAACTCGTTCAGTCATTCCTCAATCAACCCACTTTGTTTCTAGTTGATATTACTACAAAAAAATTTTGCTCTGAATATTTCAGCACAAATGAGGCTTTTCTTTGAGTCTTTGACCTCCATGGGGTGGGATCTTTAGATCAAAGGGCATGAACAATTTTGAAACTTTTATTACATAACTGCAAATTGTGTTCCAAGTTGTGAATTGCTTGAACCAATTTAAAGCTCTACTAACAATATATTTCTATATCTGTGTTCTTATTGCCTCTCCAGAATTGACAATCCCTATTTTGTTAATAGTTACAAGTTTATTAGTTAACATTTTAATTTGAATTTCTCTTGTTATTAGTAATTTGGAGCATAATAATTTTTCATGTAGTCATCACTATTTTCAATTATTTCTTTGAAAACTTTCCACATTTGACCCACTAATTTTGGGGAGGATGGCTTTTGTCATACTAGGTCCCTATATATCTTAGATATCAGACATTTTTTTCTGAGAGAGTCTAGGTAATATTTTTCCTAATTGACAGGTTCCTATTTCATCCTAGATGCGTTTGTTTTGTTTGTACAACAGCTTTTAAAATTTTTATTCAGGCCTTTATGATGACCTCTATTCATTGTTTGGTTAAGAATTATTCTCTGATTTGTAGTTTTAAAAAGTAGCTCCTTTCAATTTGGTATTAATATGATGCTTATATTTAAGTTGTTATCTATTTGGAATTTATTGGGGTATGTAGTATAAAATGCTGATCTACTCTAAATTTCTACTTAAACAAACTGCAGTATGGGAATTTGGGTATTCTTCCTCCAAGGATTGTGTGATTTTGCTTCACAACTATGTTTGGGCTTATTTCCCTCATTCCTCCTTTGAAAAACAAACTTTTCATCTTAAAAGATACTTTTAATATTTCAGCTTTTTTATTTCTATGAAATTTTATGTACTAAAATATGATAAATCTTTTTACAAAAATTTTTACAAAGGTACTATGAACCACTAAAAAAAGTATAAATTCTTTTCTATTCCATTCCATTCTCTCCAGATAGCTATTATATTTACCTTATCTAAATTTTATTTAGATCTGAGAGGGAAAGATTAAAATTCCTTACTATTACAATACTACTATCTATCTCATCTGTAATTCATTTAACTCTTCTTTTAAAAATTAAGATGTTATAGTAATTGGGGCATATAGATTCAATACTGATATTGCTTCATTGTCTATAGTAGTTTTTGTAAAATGTAATTATCCTGTTTATCATTTTTAAATTAAATCTATTTTAGCCATAACTTTCTCTGAGAATATAATTGCTACCCCTGCCTTTCTTGACACAGCTGAGGCATAATAAATGGTACTCCTCTCCACTTTAGCTCTCTGTGTATCTCGTTCTTAAATGTGTTACTAACAAACAACATATTGCTGGATTGTGATTTGTAATCGTATTATCTATTTCCATTTTATAAGTTCACATTCACATTCAAAGTTATAATTTCTACTTGAGAATTTCCCTTTTTATTTTTACTCAGGATTCTTTCTAATCCCTATTACTTTACCTTTCCCCCTTAACCTCCTATTCTTTATTCTATCTATCCTTTTAAGAATCCTAAAACTACACATTCTTCTAAAATTTCCTCCCTTACACTGTCCTCCAGTTTTCTCTCCTCTTTCCAAGTCCAGAGAACTTTTATATCCCTCCAAATATACTTTGTTTTTTCTCTAACTCAGTTCAGATAAGAGTATGGTTCTAACATTACCAGTCCTCAATTCTCACCTTCTTCCTCTGTAGCAGTTCTTTTCACACCTCATTTGTATAAATTTGACATAAAAGATCCAGAAGAAATATAAGGAAAAAGTAAAGATAATTATAAAGGACTCATTAAGGTCAAACTCTTTACTTATTATTTTAAAAACTGTCATCATTGTTAGGATCATTTGAAAGAAATATTAGGACTGAGTAATGTATGATGGGGTGAATCTAAAAGCAAAATTAGCTAAGAAAAGGTAAAAAAAGAGCAATTATCTCATACAAAGGGAAGACTCATCTGCCTGAGTTCCAATTTAACCTCATATACTTATTACTTGTATGTGATCCTGAGCTTCCTCACTTGCAAAATGAGCTGGAGAAGGAAATGACAAACTGTTCCAGTATCTTTGCCAAGAAAACTCCAAATGGGATCATGAAGAGACAGACACAATTACAAAATGACCAAACAACCACAACATATAAATGAATATTGAGACACTGTCTGCCTCTCTTTCATGTGAAAGCTATAATATTCTCATCACACTACCCCTTCTCTAGCTAACTGGTACCCTAGCAAATTGAAGCTTTAATCACCAAGCATTATGGTGAAGTTTAGAAGGACACTGAGAAATCTATTAAGCCCAGGAGACAGAGAACATTAATCACAAGATGCTTATTTAACACCTTCAGACAAAAAACATTTTAGAAGCTATTTTGAAAGACTTCATATATCAATAGTATCACTAAAGGTCATAAAGGAGAGGTGAGAAGTCAATCAGAAGTTAGTCAAGCCTCTGACAGACAAAGTAACGTAATGCAATCTTAAGACTGATGGACTTAAGAGTCAAAGGACCTATGTTTAAATCTGAGTTTTACTTCTTGCCATCTGGGTGACCTTGGGAAGGTCATCTAAGCTCTCAAGAGTCAAGTTTCTTCATCTCTGAAATGAAGAAGTTGGGTTAAGTTGCTTCTGTGGTTCCTGTCAGATCTAAACCTATGGTGATCATTTAAAAAGCATTTAGGAAGAACCTACTATGCCAGGAAACAAAGGTGCTTCATAAATGTTTGTTGATTGACATATTGATTGGGCACTATATGCCTGTTTTCAGTGATGAACTTTAGCTGAGGGGTATGCATTATTAGTCCCTTCAGGAGCCATATCTGCTTCTTAGAGGCAGTTAAATAATGCAGTGAATACAACACTAAGTCTTGACTCAGGAGGTTTTGAATCCAAATTTGGCCTTAGACACTTACTAGCTGTGTGGTCTTGGACAAGTCAACAACTCTATTTGCCTCAGTTTCCTTATTTGTAATATACACTGATCCATAATCAGAAGTTTTATGAAGTTTAAAAATATTATTTCTTTCAGTATAATTTTAATTTGCAATATTCTTCTGAGAGACCGATGGTTCTCTTTAAATTTTTTCAGTACATCACATCTTCCTGATCAGTTACTTTATTTTGTATAGAATCTATATATTCTTTTATAGTCATTGCCCTAAGCTTCTCTTCTGTAAACTTTTATCTTATTTCTGTATTTTTATGTTCAAAAATTGTCATTCTCTCTTTTAGAGCCTCTAATTCTTGGAGTTTCCAAATAATGTCTTGCACATTCAGGATCCTGTTATTCTTCTTAGATTCTTTTTAAAAATCTTTATTTTTATTACTTTTAATATTTCTTTGTTATTTTTTGTTTTTATATTATCTTTATTTTTGAATATAATCTTACATTACTTTACCCAGAGAGTCATTCCATAAAACTAAAAATTGAAAAAAGCAATTCAACAGAACTAAACAATCTGTCAAGGCCAACAGCATATGCAGTATTTCATATCCTTAACCTGCCCTTTCTTTTTTCTAACAAAGAAGGGAGAAAGATCCATTTTGATATAACTTTTTAAGAGATCAAGATTGGTCATCATAATTACAGTGTTCAGTATTCCGTTCAGTTCAATTCTTTCCATTTATATCCAATTAATGCTCATCATTTGTGGATCCCACATTTATGAATTCACCTACTGACTCAAATGTATTTATAATCCCAAAGTCAATACTCAAAGTGATTTTGAAGTCATTCAGTAACATGTCAGAGCTATGAAAAATGTGTCACCCAAAATATACATTCCCTGCTAAGGTTGAACAATAATAAAAGCTATAATAGCTAACTTTTTCCACAATACTTTTATAATACTTGGTTGGCTAGATGGTACAGTGGAGAAAATACCAGGCCCAGAGGCAGCAAGGCTTATCTTCAAGAGTGCAAATCTGGCTTCTGACACTGTGTGGCTCTGGACAAGACTCTGTTTGCCTCAATTTTCTCAACTGTAAAATGATCTAGAAAAGGAAATGGCAAACTACTCCATTTCTTTGCTGAGAAGACCCCAAATGGGGTCACAAATAGTTGGAGATGTCTGAAAAATGACTGAACAACTGAAAATACAGAATTTGTTATGTGCCAGGCACTGTTCTAACCTCTTTACAATTACTCTTATTTGATGTTCACAGCAACCCTGGAATGTAGGGGCTATTACCCCCATTTTACAGACGAGAAAACTGAGGTAAACCAAAGTTAAGTGATTTGCCCATAGTCACATAGCTGATAAATATCTGATGCCAGATCTGAGCTCAGATAGTCCTGACCACAAGATTGGCACTCTGTTCACTGCAGCATGCCATCTAGATTCAGCCCTCATACTGTAAACAAATGTCTCTTTCCCAGTCTTCTTAATCACATTTTTTTTATTATAACTTTTTATTGACAGAACACATTCATGGGTAATTTTTTTACAACATTGTTCCTTGCACTCACTTCTGTTCCGACTTTTCCCTTTCCTTCCTCCACCCCCTCCCCTAGATGGCAAGCAGTCTTATGCATGGTAAATATATTATAGTATATCCTAGATTCAATATATGTGTGCAGAACCATACAGTTCTCTTGTTGCACAAGAAAAATTGGATTCAGAAGAAAGATAAAAGTGCAAACAGTTTACACTCATTTCCCAGTGTTCCTTCTCTGGGTGTATCTGATTCTGTCCATCATTGATCAATTGGAACTGATTAATCACACTTTTTATATATTTTTGTGCTTTTTGCTAGTGATATCATTATTTAAAATGGCACCTGAGAATAGACCACAGTTTGAAGTGCTGTCTAGTATTTATAAGTTTCAAGAAGGATCTGATGTGCTTTATAATATAAGTTTTTCAGTTTTTCCAGAAGTTCTTGCCAAATGAAGAGTTCTTTTCGGTACAATTTAATCTATTGCATTTATATAACACAAGGGAAAGCTAATATCATTCTTTTTTTAAAGTTTCTCTTTTCACTCAGGAGTTGAAATCAACACAAGTAGCCATACGTTGCTCAGGGTACCATGCTAAAGATGTTTCTCATGATTATTCCATGATTTCTGAGGTATATACATGATCCTATTTTTTTTTGATCAGATAATTTTAGTTCATTTTCCTTCATAATAATGTACACTGTCATTATACTGTGTCCTCTCTGAGTCTTCCTTCCTTCCTTTTCTTTTCTTTTCTTTTCTTTTCTTTTCTTTTCTTTTCTATAATTGTCTTCTTTCTTTGAATGATTGATAAAGAACAGTTTTGTTGGTTATTGCTTAAAAAGAAAGAAACTTTGAAACTTCTTAGATTCTTATTGGGTAGTGAGAGTGGGAGGATCACTAAATGAAATATATGTCCTTTATAATAATCATAATATAATAATAATTCAAAGCTATCATTATAAATTCATTCATACTTTTGAAAACTACTTATATTCTTATTATGGTATAAATGAAATGGGAGAGATGTGAGGGAAGAATATGGCATGCTGGTTGTTTTCCAGAGGCAGTCACCTATAGGAAAAGGAGTACTAAAATTATATTAGGCAGAAAAGAACTAGTATAGATTGCTATGTCAATCTATAAGTGGTTTTAGATTGTGGCTTTTCTAATGTTTGTTTTTGCAGATGTACATGTGTATGTGTGTATGTGTGTGTGCATATTATTTCCCCTGCTTTGTTCTGGTATTCTGAGTAAAGAAGAAGGCTTGTACCACTGATTCTTATGTTGAAGAATACTTTAGCATTGGCAACAATTCTGAACTTTTTTAGCCAATTCCATTTCTAATACAGCAGTGATAGAGCATCATGAAAATCACTTTCCTCAATTTCCTCATGCATAAAATGAACAATAACTTCATCTGAACAGTATTTTATAGGACTTGGGATCTCAGAATTTCAGTAGTTTTAGAATTTAGACAGTTAAATGAAGGAAAAATATGGAAAAAAATAAGACAGTAAAAGAACATTAAATACAAGGGCAAAAAAGACTGAGTCAAAATTTGAATCCATGTCTTTTGACTTTCAATCTAATGCCTTCTTTTTGTTCGTTGTCTTAATTATAAAAGAAATAATTGCACAGGCTATGAAAAGTTTTGTTAGTCAGATGGATAAGTCCCATGGTCATTAAGATTCAAAGGAATGACCCTCCTTTAATGTCATTCTTACTGATGAAACATAATTTCTGATATTGAATCCTTTGATCATACCAATGACAGGTGGCAAGAAATTTCAGGCTGCATCTTTACAAGCATGCTTTCCCAGGATGATGGCCCTGGAAACTGGGCTGGAAACATTGTATGCCTCAAGACCTTTGAATCCCGGGTCCATATCTATTCCCATCAGCGTCAAATGGTGGTCAAGGTGGTAGTGGTGGTGGTACTTTGAATTGTCTAGCATATGCTGCCTGCTCAGGGTCCCATTAATTCATAATAAAATAAGCTATTTGTGAATACTTTTTACACAATGGTCATCAGTAGTACAGTCTGCCCTAATTCTTCCATTTGCAACATGAGAAGAAATCTCATAGAAAGATGGAAACCAATGTCTGATTATCTATGACATTGCAACTGTGAAAATATTACACAAGTTCTAAATCACTGCTTCCTTTTACTCAAACATCCCCATTCCCTCTTTCCCTTTTTCACAGCTTAAGAAGTCAAAAGCATAGAAATAGGTTTTTTTCCTATTTTTAAAACAATGAGCTACATAATCTTATTAATTATATTGTTTTTTGCTTTTTTTCTAACTGAGATGATGATCAAGCAGTGATGTTATACACAAGTGTATATAAGATTTATATACAATTATATCTCATATGTACACACACTTCATATGTATATACAGATATCTCACATATATGTACATATGTACACATATAGAAACTACATATCTATGTATCTATCCATGACTTTATCTCTATGATCCAAAGTTGAGAGCAGTTTTAAGCTATAAAGGCTTACATGCACACACATATATGTGTCTATATATGTGTGTAGGTGACCAAGGATTATATTTCTGAAAACAATCTTCTCAGTCAAAATGACCAAACTCTAAGTCCCTTTCTCCAAAGGGTCTGATAGAATTTATATATGATTTCTCCATCAAAATAATAGAAATATAATGGTGTTAGGTTAACATTCCCAGTTTGTTCAAACTTCTTATTTCATGGAGTAAACTATTCATCATCTTGCTTGCTCTCTTTTGGATTCTTTCCAGTTGTCCTCCAATGTCTTCCCTAAATTTAAATTAAAGGCAACACTTCAAAGAAGATCTGAGGATAGAAGAACTGTTATCTACTTATTTTTTAGGTTCTCTGCTTTTTTTTTTTTTTTTTTTTGGTCATTGTTGAATAATTTCAGTTGTGTCTGAAAATCCATTTGGGGTTTTCTTGGCAGAGATCCTGGAGTGGTTTTGCCATTTCTTTCTCCAGCTCATTTTGCAGATGGGGAAACTGAAGTAAACGGGTAAGTGACTTGCCCATAGTTATCCAGGCAGTAAGTATATGAGGACAGATTTGAGCATATGAAGAGAAGTGTTTTTGACTCCAAGCCCTATGTTCTGTCCACTGCCACTTAATTGCCAGTATCTAATTTTCTTAGTGTAACCTAAAATTGCATTAATGATCTTTTTTGGCTGCTTTATCCCTCACCTTCCTGATTCTGAGCCATCCTTTCACTGACACTAACTGATCTTCTGCAGATGAGCTGCCAACCTATCCTATCATCATCATCCTTTATTTGTGAAGTTATTTTTTAAAAAGCTAAGTGTAAAGCTTTAAATTTATCCCTAATTAATTTCACCTTATTAATGTGGAGTAAGCTAAGATTGGACCCAATGGCTAGCCTGAAAAAAACCTTTTTTGGTTCTAATTTTGCCATTCAGTGCCTTTTTTTTCTTTTCAGTTTTGTGTCACCTACACATTCATTAAGCATGTTATCTATGCTTTTATCCAAGTCACTAAAAATAAAAAAAAAACCTAAATGTTGCTAATTGATAGCAGAAATAAAAAACAGGAGAAAATCTCTTCTGGTTTCAGCTTCTTGAGGTTTACCTTGTTAGTATAATAGTGCAGAATGATTTCCCCACATAAGCAGTTCTCCCATACTCAGTCTCAATTAAATAATAAAATTTCAGCCTAAAAATGGCATTAATTCTGGGGAAGAGCACGCAAATACCGAGGGGAGAATCTATGCCAAAAATTTTAAACTTTTTTTTTTCCTGAGGCAATTGGAATTAAATGACTTTTTCAGGGTCATACAGCTAGGAAGTATTAAATGTCTAGCAGTAAATATGCTGCCAAGATTTAATTCTTTATGTAAAAATAAATAAGCATATCCATCTCATCAGTATATAAATTTGCTTTCATCTTTAATAAGTGGTAAAATTATATGCACACCAAAGAATTGTTTTTAAATAAATATCTTCATGATTTATTATCAATATATGTTTGATTTGTATGCCTATTTTATATATATGCCCAAAGTCATGTAAAAATTTCTTAGGCAAAACAGGGGCCTTATTTGGAATATGAAACTAGTGCCTTCCTTCTGAATTTATTTCCTATTTATATTTTATTTATCTCCTTTGAACGTAGCTGCTTGTCTGTTATCTTCTCCATTAGATTATGACCAAATTTGGTCATTGTTTCCAGTGTCCTGATGGACGCAGATTGAATGTAAATAGCAATCTTTTCTGCTTTGGCCAGAAACCCTGATTGTCTTTCTTCCCCTTCTAGATTTATTTATTTAGATTTTTTTTAAAGACTAGGTGAAAGAAGAGATTCTTTGTCTCAATTGCTGCCTAGTCTTGATTACTGAAGGGGTGCAGCTTTAGTCAAACTGAAACCAGAGTAGGTACTTAATAAAAACTTGCCATCCTGACTTAACAAAGCAAGTAGAAGACAGTTTCTGGATTAATAGAGATGAAAGGCTCTTTAAAGACGAAGCTGAAGACAGAGAAATTAAAAAGATCTATTCAAGAGCACTTGGTGAGTTTTTAGGGACAGAACTGGGCTTCGACCCAAGGTACATCTCTAGTGTTGGAAAAGGTCTTAGATATCACCTAGTCCTATCCTCTGATTAAAGGAAAGCAAGGTTGAAGAAGTTGAAATGACAAATGAATGGTCACCCAGGGAACAAGTGGCAATAACTGAACTTCTATCTTTTGACTCTATATTCATGACTCTTTACTGCTTGTCTAGGGTCTCTTGACTCCTAGTTCAGGGCTTTCCAAGTATGCCAGTTTGAACTTTGGGCTATTCCATTTAAGGGGAAGTAGTTAACAATAATATTCATGAGTTAACAATTCTACTGTCTCCACCTTCATGTCTCTTATGATTAGCCACACACACTCCCTTTAAACCACTGTGCTGATCTCTAGACAGAAGTGGTTGAGATTGTTGCTTAGTCAGATTAACACCCTGACCATTTTGGCTTCAGCTTTTCCCTGGCTAATTAAACAAAGCTACCCACATATTTTGCAACCCAACTATTTCAAACAGAAGACATTATTTGTAATTTCCCCTGTACTTCCTTTGTGTGTCAAAGTGTGACATATTGCTTATAGCCTCTGGGAGAAACTAATTTATTCCTAAATCATTCTTGCAAGACCCGGAGCTTAGCTTACTCCACACTTTTTTGTAATAGATGTTAAGAGAAGGCCAGCAAGTCTGTCATTGTAGGAAGGTGACCACCAGAGATTACCTCAGCATGGGGTTGTCCCTAGGGAATCAGGCAGTCAGTGTGAAGGGAAGGGAGAGAGAGAGAGAGAGAGAGAGAGAGAGAGAGAGAGAGAGAGAGAGAGAGAGAGAGAGAGAGAGAGAGAGAGACAGAGAGAGAGAGAGAGAGAGACAGAGAGACAGAGAGAAACAGAAACAGAGAGAGAGACAGATAGACACAGACACACACATGGACACAGAGAAAAAAGGATGCCATTTTGATAATGGAAAGCAAAAGTGTAGAATCCTAGAATAGGAAGGAAGCATGGTAATAATGGGAAGGCTACTGGATTTGGCATCAAAAGAGACCTACATTCAATTTCTGCCTCCCACACTTACTAGTTGTGTAATGACACTGCTATTAATTCAATATGATCAATATAGACCCAATAAATACTTTCCTAAAACCCTCATCTTAATTCACCAGTGTTATCCATCAACTCTACCTTCTTCTTTTCCACAGGATCCAATAATAATATATGTTTAATAAACTCATACTTTTCCTATTTTATGCCAAATAAACTCTTTCTTCCCTAATTCCTGTGATTCAGAATAACAGCAATCTATGAAGGCTAAACATTCCTATTCTTTAATACTATTCTCCATTTTACCTTACCCACATTTTGCTGATGAAATAATATTACATAGTAACAACATAGTAATAATATTACATAGTAATTACATAGTATTACATAGTAATAATATTACATAGTATTACATTATTCTGCAATTTAATTTCAAGTCCTCCAGAATCAATTTTATTGAAGTTATGATTAATATATATCCAGGTCACTTTTAGCTTTGAGAGAAATGTCCATAATTGTCATAATGCTCCATCTGCCCCAAGACATTTTGAGGTAACATTTATAGGAATCTTGGACAAGAAAAAAGATTACAAGATGTTAAATCCCATTCTGTATTAAAATTCTAGTATTGTCACCAGTAGAGCAGCCAGGTGGAGCAGTGGATAGAGCACCAGGCATGTAATTAGGAGACCTGAATTCAAATCCAAACTCAAACACTTATTATCTTGGTGACTCTAGGCAAACTTCTTAACCCTATTTGCCTCCGTTTCTTCATCTGTAAAAATGAGCTAGAGAAGGAAATGGCAAACCACTTCAATATCTCTGCCAAGAAAACCTCAAGTGGGGTCACAAAGTCATACATGACTAAGACGACTGCACAACAGTCACCATTCAATTCATTCTTGGACTACTTTTCCTTAAAGATTTCTTTTCCAAGATGAATATCTTAACTTTGAATTTCAAAAGAGAAAGCACCTGGTCATGGCACCAATCCCTTTAGGTGGATGGGAAAGTAAAGATCTTATCTAGATAGGAATTAAATTTGGTCATCACCCTTATTCCATTAAAAAAAAAAAAACTTAGATTTCTTTCTTCCCCTTTTCCTAAACAGAAAAGTTGGGAAAGAGTTTTAGATTGCAGAAGTAGTACTTTATAATATCTCTAGAGAAACTAAAAAAGTAGATTTTTAGAAATATGCTTCCACATTATTCAGCACAGTCCTGATTCTCCTCAGTTCCTGTCTTCCTTTGTCTTATTTTCACATTGAAACCTCTGGAAGCCTTGTGGTATTATAAGCAAATTGCCATTTATCCTCAATTTCTTCTTCCTCTTATACACTTTCATTCTTATACTCATTTAAATCTGGTTCTCTCTGTAAGACATTTCTTCTCCGGATACTCCCTAGAACACTGTGTATTCCTTCTATCATGTGTTCCAAACACACTGATCCAAGAGGACAGAAGTAGGAATATGCTTTCTCCATTCCCACTTCCAAATACTACCACTATCACAGTCATCTATCCTTCTTTGAAATTCATACCATCTATATTACTCAGTCCAGATCTTTTTGTTGTAAATTAGTAGACTTGAGGTTACTTTTCTTCTTTTCTCAAGGAATCTAGAACCTGGTTCATGATTTTTCTTTACACATCAATATGTGCGATTATGTTTGCGAAATTCAAAACATATGTAATGATCCCTTGAATACCTTGGCTTCTTAATATATCATCATCCTTAATTCTTGTGACTTTAATCACCCCATCTTGGCATTCCATAAGGATAATCACATTAGAGGTCACTATCACCCCAAACTCTGTTATCTTCATGATTTGATATATCATCTATTAAATAAAATAATATTTGTAAAGCATTTAGCAGAGTAATTGGCATATAATGTTGTTTGTCCATTGTTTTTGAAGAGGACCAATGTCACATGGGAGATGGTTTGACTTTCCAGTGAGTTGTATTTAAGTGAGGCAGAATTATTCAAAGTTATCAGCTTCACTTTCTCTTACAGAATCATCGAAATTCAGTGAAAAAACAGAAGTCAGGATGACTGGAAAAGACCTAGGATGCAGGGAATGACTTTGGCACCTTCAATGTATAACAAAGTTTTAAGCATTCCATAACACATATATCAGCCATCTTCATGGCTATTGGAACAAATTTTTTTCATTTGCCTGTTCTGCTGGAGAAGTTTCCATATGTTTGATTTAGCCCATCAGTCAAGATGGTTTTACTGAGGTGTGGTACATGCTACAGCTTCTTGAAGCTTGGATGACAGGTGGACACAAAAGGTAAATAAGCAGTCCTGAAAGGGCTTGGCAAGCCCTTACATTATGGTGTTAATCTCCCTTGAATACCCCATGTTACTGAATAAATGCTTATTTCTTCCCCTTTGTCAATATACACTTTCAAAGGTTTCCTCAAAGAACCTTTCTTTAAGACTCATTTTAGGGGCCATCTTCTCCTAAAAGCTTTATTTGAATCTCCCTTTTAAATCTCTCTTTAACTAGTACTTTCCCGTCTTTCAATATGCCTTTTAATACAATCCAATGAGGATTTTCCTCCCAAACACCTGTTATGTCCAAAACACTTTGCTAGGTCTCGAGATGCAGAGACAAAACAAAAAAAATCCCTATCCTCAAAAAGCTTAATATTTGTTGGTATGTGGGTATATATAGGAGTGCATAGAAAGGACATATAAGAAGATAAGAATAAACATAATAACTTGAATAATCTGAGGAGAAGAGAGTGAGCAAAAACTAAGAGGGTAAAGAAAGCTTCCCACAGGATCTAGGGATTGTAAAAAGGAGTAGTACAGTCTAGTCATGGGGGACAGCTTAAGCAAAGGCATGGAGAAGGAAATGAAGTGCCAAGTTCTGGGGATGGCAAATTGACCAGTTTGGCTTTATAGTAGAGTATGAGAATATGAATAATTTGAAGACAGTCAGGAAAAGTCAATTGGAGCTAACTTGCATTGTTTGCTGCTCAGTTGATTCAATCACATTTGACTCTGTGATCCCCTTTGGGGTTTCTTAGCAAAGATATTGGCATAATTTACCATTTTTTTTCTCCAGCTCATTTTTCAGATGAGGATACTGAGGCAAAAAGGGATAAATGCCGTGCCCAGGTCGCACCACTAGTTAAGTGTCTGAAGCCAAATTTGCACTCGTGACTTCCTGATTCCAAAATAGTACTTTATCCATTGAGTATTTGATCAATTTGTAAAAAGTTATAAATGCCAAACTAAGAAGAATGAATTTGTGGGTCAGGAAAATCACATGGTCAGACTTTAATTGTAAGAAAGTAGTTTTGACAGTGGATAGAGAATGGACTGAAGAGAGGAGAGATTAGAAGCCTGGAGACTTATTAGGAGGCTTTTGCAATTAACCGTACAGTAAGTGATGAGGGCCAAAACAAACTATGCTGCCAGCTGTGTAAGTGGGATTAGAGGAGTATGAAACATATAATGTAGAAACAAAATAGACAAGTCTTGTAAAATTATACATTACAAATAAAATAAAATAAAATAAAATATAAATTACAATAAAACCTTAAGACATAATAACTGATTTCTATAACACTAACTATATTACACATTTGTAATTATCTACTGAAGGGAAGAAAATATATTTAATTAGCTGACTAGTTCCAACATTGGTTTTTACAGCTAATCAGAATTTAACTGTCTTTTAGTGTTATTTTTGTTTATTTTTTTTTTTGCAGTAATTGTAAATGTTCTGTTTTTAAAAGATAGCTCCTAACTCACAGAGTTGTTGTAAGGAACAAATGAGATAATGTTTGTAGAGTGCTTAGCACAATACTTGGCACATGGGAGATATTTATTTCTTCACTTTCCCTTTCCTGATGTTTGAGGATTAGCCTAGCTAACTTCAGAAATGATTATTATAGAGATAATGAAAGGGACAAATCATAACAAAAGCAGAGCAAATATAAAGAATGATTAGATCTGTGAATATATAGCCATATATTAACAAACAGTATACAAACAAAAGAGGAAAATCTTCAAAAACATAAGATACTCAAAGTAATGGAACACTATATATAGATTTTAAGTTCAGAAAAGGAGGAAATTGAACTAGCTGTCAAGGAACTACCAAAAAAAAATCTCTTATGATCATGACTCTATTTGGACAAAAAAAAAACACTCATACTATATGTATTATTTGCAAAAGTTGAGAAATAAAGGACCCTATCATATTCCTTTTATTAGAAAAATATAGTCTTAATACTTAAATTGGGAAAAGATAAAGAATAAAAATTGCATTATAATCCAACATCAGTATCAAACATCATTTCAGTGATTTGAAATAACAAATAAACTATAAAGATTTATGTAAAATATTCATCATGACAAAGTTGGATTTATACCAGAAATGAAAAGATGGTTAAACATTAGGAAAACAATCAATATAGTTAATCATGTATTTTTTAATTTTTAATTTAGTATTTTAGTTTTCTCCAGTTACATATAAAAACAATTTTTTTCATTTTTAAAATGCTGAGTTCCAAATTTTCTCCTTTACTTCCTCCAATTCCCTGCTCCCCATTGCAAAGGTAAACTATTCCATATAGACTATATGTGTGTTGTTAAGCAAAACATTTCCATAATACCCATTTTGTGAAAGAAAACATTGACCAAACAAAAACAACAAATTAAGAGAATGTCTAGGATCTTTTTTTTTTTTAGTTAATTTTCAATTTTATTATACTTGGTAAATTTAGAGTATTATTATGTCATTTAGTGTTAATGTATCTCTGTGTCTCTATGTATGTTTTGCTTTTTTAAATTAAAGCTTTTTATTTTCAAAATATATACAAAGTTGTAAATATTGACTTTATTTATATAAATCAAATTATAACCTTGTGTTCTAAATTTTCCCCTCCCTTCCCTCAATCCCCTTCCTTAGATGGCAAGTAATCCAATATATGTCAAGCATGTGCAATTCTTCTATATGTATTTATTATCATGCTGTACATGTACATATACAACTATCATGCTATACAAGAAAAATCAGATCAAAAAGGAAAAAAAATGAGAAAAAATCAAGCAAACAACAATAAACAAAGGGAAAATACTATGTTGTGATCCACATTCAGTCCCCACAGACTTCACTCTGGGTGCAGTTGGCTCTCTTCATCACCAGTCCTGCCTCAGTGCTAACAAAGAGACCCCTATGATGTTCATCTGGCTAGTTGTTCCACTCTCCTACTCTTTGTGTGCTGAAAACTCCAGATGCAGTTTCTGCCACTGCTCCCAATATTTGCTTCTGGTTTATTAGATCCCGGTCTACACTGACTGGCATACACTGGTATGACAGATTTCTCTCCAATATTATCTTGGTGTAATAAATTCTAGTAATAGCAATAACACAAGATAAAAATAGTTAAAAGCATGAAGACAGGTAAAAATGAAACAGAACTATCATATTTAGTGATGACATAATGATTTACTTGGAAAATTCTAGAGAATCAACAAAAATGTAATTAAGACAATAGCTTCAGCAAAGTAGCAGGCTATATTGTAAGACTCCAAAATTCAATAGAATTTTTATATAATAATAAGAAAATCCAAAAGGCAATAATGGAAAAGAAAATCTTTCAAATAAGTACAAGAATATTGTGAGATCAATGTACCACAGTGTGCACGCACACACGACACACACACACATACACACACCCCCCAAAAAACTTTGGTAGATTCAATTATAAATCACTCCTTAAAGAAATGAAAAACAGTTTAATTACCTAGAGGAATCATCAGTGCTTATTATTGAAGTATGCCAATGTAATAAAAATGACAATACCACCAAAGTTAATTAATAGTGAGGTGCTAAGTACAAATAGTGATTCCTATTAAATACTTGCATTATTTCAATTACATATTTACATTGGATTGAAACCAATTACCATATTTTACATATCTTTAATTCCTAATAGTGTGAATTGGAATATTTGTAACCACTTCCTGAGATTCATTATTTATATTAACTGAACCTAGATATATACTTCTAACAAGTCAATTTATCAAAGGGAATTTTTTTAAGGAACTTGATTTTAAAAAAATAAAACTTATTTGAAAAAAAAGATCTAGAATATCAAGGGAAATCATGAAAAGAAGTGGAGATAAAGGAAAAATAACACTTTTATACTTCAAACTATATTATAAAGTAGCAGTCATCAGAACCATCTGATTAAAAAATAGAGACATAGATCAATGCAACAGATTAGACAAGATATAATCAGCAATAATGGAACTCAGTAAACCAATGTTAGATAATGCACTAACACCTTATCCCAAATTTCACAATTTTAATCTAATAGGTAATATTAATACTATAATAGGTAATAGATAATATTAACAATAAAGATTACTTTGATTACAGGAAACTGAAAAACTTCTGCACAGATAAAATTAATGAAGCTAAAATAAGACAATAATGGAAGGGGGATCTTTACATTAAATTTCTTTGATAAGGCTTTGATATCCAAGACAGATAATTAACAGATGAACATGCATACATACACACACAATGACCAAGTCATTCCCAACTAAAGTGATAAAAAGATGAACAGTTCTTAAAAGAAATTCTTAATGGTTAACAACTACATGACAAAATAACTAGTAATAAGAAAAATACAAATCAGAACCTTACAAATTGGGAATATGACAAAACATAGCAATAGTCAGTGTTGGAAGATTATGGTAAGACAAATAAATGGATGTCATGTTAGTGATGTCTGTGAAGTAATATAATCATTTTGCAAAATTATTTGGAATTATTCAGATAAAATGACTAAAATGTCCATGTCCTTTAATCCAGAGATTCCAATGCAATCCAGTATACAAGTTCCTGTTGTGTGCTAAGCACTGCACTTAGCCCTAAAGTATAGTCAATAAAAAAGAAAGATCATTCCTGTCCTTAGGGCAGCTAGGTGGCACAATGGATAGAACTCATGCCTGGAGACAGGAAGAACTGAGTTCAAATGTAACTATAGACATTTACTATCTGACCCTGAGCAAGTTACTTAATACTTAATTGCCTCAGTTCCTCATCTGTAAAAAGAGCTAGAGAAAGAAATGGGAAACCATTTTAGTATTTTTGTGAAGAAAACTCTAATAAAATCATGAAGAATCAAACACATCTAAAAAAATGACTGAACCACAGCCTTTGTCTTTATCTAATGAGGAGAATAACAAGCAAAAATAGGCAAGAAAAGGTGGAGGGCATTAGGGGATGCCCAATATAGGGGCATTTTATTAAGTAGAGTATTAACCAGGCAGAACAACAGATACAGAGTAGAGTGATCCTGAAAAGTCCAGTTTCTGCCCTATATGAAGGAAGATGAGGAGGAGTTTGGTACCCATCCTCTGTTTTTTGTTCTTTAAAATCACCAGTTTCACTCTCTCTTCCTGAGAAGTCCAGTGGCAGGACAAAAGTGAAAGGCATCAAAATGATGGGCAGTGGTCCAGGATGCAGCAGATGACCTTGACATCTATGATGTTGGATTAAGCCTGCTTCAGTTGCTTTCATGGTTGTTGAAACAAATTGTTTTCAACCCACCTATTCTACTGAGGGAAGTTTAGACATCCCCTAAATTGCCAATGAGCTTGAGGTCTATGGTTACACTTAACCTGGCTTAGCCTGTCTATGAAAAGGGATGGGGTGTTGGCTATTGGGCATGCTAGAACTTCTTGGAGCCTCAAGTGAGAGTTGGATGAAAGATGGACATCAAAGGTGGATGAACAGCTCTGAAAAGGGACTGGCAAGCCCTTACTCCAGAGGTTGGTTCTCATGAACATCCCATATACTCTACCCTCTAGCCCTCCAATCAAAGGAGAGAAGATAAGGCAGGTGGTGTCAGTCAAAGCTTGAGTTAACAGAATGGTGATAAGATTAGGAATGATGAATTTATCCTAGAAGGGGCATCAGGTTATCATTAGTTTTATATCCTAAGGAGGCCATTAATAAAGGGGGAAAGTATCTACAAATATTGAAATATTCATAGCAGTACTTTTTATAATAGCTAAGAATTGAAAATAAAGTAGATACCCATTGATTAGGAAAATGGGATAAACAAATTATGGTCCATGAATGTGATGGAATATTACTGTACTATAAGAAATAATTTATGTTATAAGTACAAAGAAACATGGAAAGACTACTTAAACTGATAGAATGAAGTTAACAGACCCAAGAAAATAATGCATACAAGGAATACAACATTGTATATGGAAAAAATTAAAAATGAATGTTGCAAAATTATTTTTAAAAATATGATGCAAAAGTGAAGATATGAAAAGAAACTTTACCCAAACCCTTTGCAGAGATAGGAAGTCCACAAGTATTGCACATTGCATATAGTTTTAGACTGGAGAAGGAAATGGTAAACCATTCTAGTATCTTTGCAAAAACAAAAACAAAAACAAAAACAAAACAAAACAAAAAAACCAGATGGGGTCACAAAGAATCTGACCTAATCCAAAAAAAAAAAAAAAACCCAACCAAAAAAACACTTTTATCATATATCATCTCTCCCACTAGAATGAAAACTCTTTAAGAACTTTCTTGTTGTTGTTCAGTCATGTCCAATTTTGGGATCCCATTTGGGGTTTTCTCAGCAAAGACACTGGGACAGTTTGCCATTTCCTTATCCATAAATAAGAACACCTTCATTTTCTCTTCTCCTGATTTGGAATGATTACAATGGAGCCAACTTGAAAACCTTTGGGATTTAGTTCAGAGTAAATATTTGGGGGAAAGGGATAATCCATTCTTTTCTTTGCCAAAGGAAAACATTTGCCACAAAGCATATTTGAATTAAGTGCTAGCCCACACAAGAAAAATAGATCTACTTGAATACACTTTCCCAGGCAAGAAACAAATAGTTGAATTCAAGTTCACACAAGGAATGGGTATGAAGTGGTGACTGAATTTTTAATTGTTAAAATAAGGTGGTGGGATGGACTGTCTGGGTCAGCATGGGCATGTCTACAGAAAAGCTATGGGTGTTTCATAACTCCAGGGTAGGAGGGGATACTTAGAAGGCTTTAGGTCTTAGGATGACCTGTTTAGAATATGTCAACACTAGAGCTAGAGAGGGTCACAGAATATCATTATCTAATCCTTTGATTTTACAGGAGGAAATTAAGATCAAAAGGAAGAAAGTGACTTGCTCAAGGCCTGTGGCAGAGCCAGAATAAAGGGCCTCAAAGATCTCCAGGTACAAACATCACCTAAATCAGAATCCCAAATTAGACTGACTCTTGTTGGTAACAAGAACTCAGAATATTCCTAAAAACATTAGGGGTTATTGCCATCAAAAGCACTTCTTGTATAAGAACTCAACATCTTTAGCTTTAACCAGTTGTTATATCCTATTGCCATTGCTTAATAGAGATCACAGAGTAAAGCACAGTAAGAACAAAGTTCTTAAAGATTGTTCATTCCAATGGGAGAGATGATATAATAAATTTTTTTCAATTTTTAGATTTGAATGGACAGCATGTCCTGCAGTTTCATTTTTCTGTGTGACCAGAAACAGAAGTGAGCTCAACAAGAAATTCAATAAAGTACAATCTAAACAGCATTACTAGAGTAGGACTTCTTAATCTTGTGTGTATGTGTGTATGTGCACATGGAGTGACAGACCTCTTTGGCAGTCCAGTGAAGTTTATTAACCCCTTTTTAGAAGCACAACTTAAAATGCATAAAATAAAATTTCAAAGGAAACCAATTATACAAGATGTCATTTTTTTCCATTCATGTTTATAGGTCTCCTAAAATCTGTCCATGCTTGGGGGTCCATGAACTGTTAGGAAGATCATAACTATAGACGTTTGTCTCTTGTTTAATAATCTCTAATAAACTCTCCACCCACAGCTTTTCATTTTCTGCCAAAGATTTCATTCAGCTTACCTGGAAGACAGGAAATTCAGTTTGGGCAATGTCTGCCTTTAGATTCTGTTGCTTCACAAGTGTACAAATAGATAAAGCAAACATTCTATGGTCTGAGCTTGAGTTTCTTCTTAAGACACTGGAGCCTAGAGAATGAGTAGGTATGTTAGAATATCTTAATGATTTGTTTTCTGAGATGTTTTTAGGAAGAGGAAGGGGACAAAGGGAGCCAAGATATATGAGGAAGACTTTTTTATAGACTTAGCATAAAGGGATACAGTTTCAAACAATTTATTCCTTAATCCAGTCTGAGTCAATCTATTCAACCCTACTAGATAAATCTTAATATGTTCCTATTTTCTAGGGAAAGAAATCCCTCAGCCGATGTCCCCCAAATTCTCTCCATTAGAAAAATATAATTAAAATCCCCAACAAAAGATCACCACCATGTACACTCAGCAAGTAGATGTCATAATTTCCATGATCTACCTCTTATGCTTAACTTGTGTATCTGTTGTTCCCTCCCTGGCAAATAGTATGCAAATTTCTTGAGGGAAGGAACAGTTTTATTTTTGTTTATTTGTATTTGTATCACTATCATCTAAATTATTGCTTTGCATAGTGCTTTGCACAGTTGCTACTTGATGAACATTTGTTGAATTTTTGAATTGTTACCTGAACTATACTTTACCTAGGTAATTTTGGGCAGAATTCCATTTCTGGGCCTCAAATTTTCATTTGTATATAAAGAGAAAGATACAGAAATAGAGACAGAATCACAGAGAGATTTGCCACATGAGAGGCAAAGAGAGAGAGATGGAGAGATAGAGAGAGGCAGAGACTCTGTGTTGCCTGAAAAAAAGTCACACTGTCTTTCAGAGTTCTCCAGTTGACATGGATATTGCATTTTGCAACTATGCAAGGCAACAGAGAGTCTGCTGCAATGAGGCTAAAAGCCTTCAAACCACAGTATTTATCAATTTCTTTTCTAAGTAAATAAAGTCTTTAAGAAATTTACTCCAGTCAAGATATTATTAGATAAAACCAAAGAACTGAAATTAGTTTTTGACCATAAGTTAGGCAGTACCAAGCTAGAAAAATTAAGAGAAAAGAACAAAGAAATCAAAAGAAGTTTGTAGGAACAAGTAACAAATGAGTTTTAAGAAGAGTTCAAAAGAATATGTCTTAGCATAGTCTATTATTCATTTATTGTAGTCTGGATCAAGAAAAGAATGCCTCATAGCCACCAAGTTGAAAATGTAGCTAATGTATGATGCATTATCTTTTCATTTCATTGCTTAGTTAATTTGGGCAAACACATGAGTGCTTCATCATTATCAATTCTATCTGTTTAATTTAAGAGTTTATTACATAGAATATCACATAAAATGATAAATACATTTCTTATAGAATTGTTATTGTTTAATTTTATATTTTTGTATCTTGTTTCCTCTTCCCCTCTCCTTTCTACCATTTGAGATCATAGCAAAGCTTATCATAATCATGAAAACTTCAACAATTTTCTACAAAAGCACTACATGAATCTAAATCTCTCATCCCCATCCCCAAATATTTTATGTCTGGAAGTGATTGGTTAATACAAGTAAGAATAGTAGACAATAAGGAGACCCAAGTTCATTTCACATTTATTTGTCTTACCTCTGGCAAAATCCAAATAGAAACTACAGTTTTCTATGGATCTCATATAAAGCAGACATATGCTTTCTCAGATATAAACTGATTCAGTTTTCCCAAGTAGAATCTCTTCTTGGATTGTTCTAGACTCCAGGATCCAATCCTTTCTTTGATTTTATCTTCCCCTTCCAAAGTAGCCCAAGATTTGTTTCATACTAACCTGTACCTAATGAACTTTATCTTGTTATTAGACTGATATTGTTTAAAGGAAAAGCAACATCAAATAGTTGGTGAAAATCTGGCTTCAGAGTTAGAAAAATCTAGATTCTCCTGTTTCTGACATATACTGACTATATGACCTTGGGCTAGATAGATAACTTGATAAATGGTGTACTTAGCATTTACTATGTGCCATTCCTTTTACTATAATCAGAATACAAATGGAAACAAAACAATCTGTCCTCTTAAAGAACCATATTGACATCATTCTTCCCCAATTGTCTTCCTCATACTTAAATCTTGTTCTGTTCTGATATTATGACTAAACATTGTGTAACAAAAAAAAATAGCCTATGATTAGTGTTAAGTGAATAACATAGAAATATAAAAGTACAAGAATAGCCAGGTGGCCCAATGGATAGAGCACCAGGCTTGAACTCATCTTCCTGAGTTCAAATCTGGCCTCAGAAATTTACTAGATATGTGACTCTGAGCAAGAACTTTAACCTTCTTTGCCTCAATTTTTTCATCTGTAAAATGACCTCAACAAGAAAATGGCAAATCATTTCAATATCTCTGCAAAGTAATCCCTAACTAAAGTCACAAAGAGTTTGACATGTCTGAAATTACTCAACAACATCATCTAGACTGGAAGTCATGGCAGGACTCTTAAGTAATGTAAATGTCATCTTGGAAAAGCCCTAAGAAGTAAATGACTGGAATGTGGGGTGTGTTTATCTAATAGCTAGATCCAAATATCCTTTTGGATAACTTTGTCACAGAATATGCCTGAATGTACATAAATATTAGTGTATTAGCCAAATACTAATTAAAAGCAAGGAACTCAGCCTTTCCATATTAAGTTTCTTTCCTCTAAGTGTAAAGTTATACATATTTATTTTATATTTCTAATGCTACAAATATAAAGCCATCTGTACTAACAGTTAAGTGACACAGTAAATAGAGCACCTGGCCTGGCATGAAAAAAATCTGAGTACACTTCCAATTTTGATGTCTTCTGAAAACTGTTTATTCATATCTTTTGACCATTTATCAATTGGCAAATGCCCTTTATTTTTCTAAATTCAGCTCATTTCCCTATATTTTTGAGAAATGAGGCCTTTCTCAAGAGAAACTTGCTATAAAAATTCCTCCCAGTTTCCTATTTTCCTTTTAATTTTGTCTACATTGATTTTGTTTATGTGAAACCTTCTTAATTTCATGTAATCAAAATTATCTCTTTTGCTTCCTGTGATCCTCTCTATCTCTGTTTGGTAACAAACTCTTCCCTTAGTCACAGAACTGACAGATACATTTTCTAATGTTTCCTTATTTTACTTAAATGATAATCTTTTATGTCTGCATCACTCACCCATTTTTATCTTATTTTGGTATATTGTATGAGATATGAGTCTATGCCTAGTTTCATAAAACTTCTTTCCTATTTTCCTAGCAGTTTTTCCCCCCAATAGTGAATTCTTGCCTCAGAAATTGAATCTTAGTATTTATCAAAACATTAGATTACTATGGGTTTTTTTTCAGTGCTGTGTATTGTATACCTAATCTACTCCATTGATCTATCACACTATTTCTTAGCCAGTACCAAAATGTTTTGATAAGTATGGCTTTGTAATACATTTTGAGATCTGGACTGCTAGGCCACTTTCCTTCACTTTCTTTTTCATTGATTCCTTTGATATTCTTGACTTTTGTTCTTCTAAATGAATTATTATTTTTTTCTATAAAATAATAAGCTCTATAAAATAATTCTTTGATTATATTGTTTTGAATAATCAAATTGTTTTGTGTAGAATTATCACTTTTATTGTACTGACTTAGCCTACCTACAAGCAATTGATAATTCTGCAATTGTTTAGATCTGTATTTATTTGTGAATAGAATGTTTTGCAATTGTGTTCACAAAGGCCCTTGGCAGTTAGATCAATATCTAACACCATATACCAATATAAGCTCTAAATGGATATATGAAAGATATAAAAAGTGCTTTTTCATATGTTCAATGTCTTCCTTACTATTCCTCTAAAACCTACCTGATATAAAACTATATCATTCCATTGGTTTTATCCAATTGGTATTGTACCCCATGGTTCTGATCTCTCACCTAAACATTTGCTGATCCATGCTGTGTACTGCTATCTCATAGGTGACTCAAACTTCTGGCTTTTATACAGAGAATTAGGATGTGTCAATCTATGAAAAATGAGTTGCAATGGTCTGTGCTGCTATACCATGATTATAGCTTGCTGTAAGGCAGATTTCACCATCTAGTTTGCTTCTGTGTCCAATTCATGCTAACCCCTTTGGGAAAGTCCTTTGCTTGTGTCTTAAGAATGAATTTTCCTAATTACACAAGTTACAAGCTTTGTAGTAGGTTTAGGAATGACTATCTCTGCTTAGAGTTCACAAGGAATGGAAGATCCTAAAGTACTTTCAGAGAAAGTAGCTGGTACAATGGCTAGAATGCTGAAGTCAGGAAAAACTGGGCTCAGATTTGATCTCAGATACTTTCAAGAAACTTAAACTCTTTTAGGAAAATCACTTAATCTCTATTTATTTCACTTTATTTTCTTATGTGTAAAAGGAGGATAATAATATCCTATCTTCCAGGGTTGACATGAGAACCAATTTTCCATTTCATATTCACCACTGTCACCATAAATTTGGATTTCATTCAAAAATGATTTCTTATCAAAAATATTTGTGCTTTACACATGTCCAAACTCATGTAGATTATCTTATTTTAAACTGTCACAACATGGTAATAAAATTAAATTTTACTTTTTCATCCTTATTGGTACCATGGTATGATAGAAAGAACACTAATACTCAAACAACAGGTCTTGTATTCAAATCTCTATTCTCCTATTTCTTACCAATTCCAACATTGTGAAAGTTCTTTATCTTCTCTTGGGCTCAATTACTTGGTCTGTAAAATTGCTGACACAGTTTAGGGTTTCTTAACATTTTTTTTTCTGTCATGGAACCCTTTGTCAACATGGTGAAATCCGTGAGTCCCTCCTCAGAATAATGTTTTAAAATACAGAACATGAAATACATAACCTTACAAAGTAAACTAATTATATTGAAAAACATTCTAACAATTTAAAGAAAAACCAAACAAATTCATGGACCCCAGGTTAAAAACATCTAGAAGATCATTTTCCCCTTTCTTTTCTTTTCCTCCCTCCCTCCCTCCCTTCCTTTCTCCTTCCTTTCCTCTCTCTTTTCTTCTTTCTTTCTTTCTTTTTTTCTTTAGGATCAGTTTGTGCAAGTCTTACCAGATTTTTTTTGGAAATCTGCTTGCTTATTATTTCTTATAACATATTCCACTACATTCATTTCCTTGATCAGATATTCCCCAATTGACGGGCATTCTCTCAAATTTTAATACTTTGCAACCACAAAAAGAGTTGATATAGATATTTTTGAAGCTGCAACAGAGTATGGATCTATTCTCTGCTGCTTGTGCTGATTTTGGCCTAACCATTAACACTAAGAAAACATGGATACTCCATCAGCCAATACCACACCACCAATGTGTGGAAGCTTCAGTTACAACAAATGGAACACTTTTGAATGCTGTGAATTACCTTGGCAGTATAATTTCCAGGGATGTACACACTGATAATAAGGTTGACATACATACTGACAGAGTTGCATAGTGTTTGAGAGGCTCCCAAGGAAAGTGTGGTAGAGAAGAGGTATTAGACTAATTACCAAACTAAAAGTCTACAGTGTCTTTGTGCTGACCTGTTGTATGCCTGTGAAACCTGGACAGTATAACAGCTCCATGACAGGAAACTAAATAACTTCCATTTGAATTATCTTAGGAAGATTCTGGAGATCACCTGGCAGGATTAGATATTAGACATTGAGGTCCTTTCTTAATCTAAACTGCCAAGCATTCAAACTCTACTGCAGAGAGCACAACTCCATTGGACTGGCCACATTGTTCAAATGTCAAATGTATACTTGTCACAAAGTCTATTTTATGGAAAATTCACTCAGACAAGTACTCATAAAGTGGTCAGAAAAAGTGATACAAGGACACTCTCAAGATCTCTCTTAAGAACTTTATATTTAATTATATGACATGGAAGACACTGGCACAGGATCACCCAACTTGGCATGCTTTTATCAGAATGCTCTATAAACAAAGCAGAATTGAATTAACTCAGAAGAAATGTGAGATGTGCAAAGTTAGACAATATATCCCAACTTTTCATAGGTACTATTTGTGTCTGACCTGTGGCAGAGCATTTTGAGCTCATATTGATCTGATTAGCCATGGTCAGATATATTAACTTGACTCTACCATATCATGCCAGTAGAGCCCCAGTCCAAGCAAACCAGGAGCAGGCTTGAATGAGCAACAGCAGCCACTGGTTCCTAGATCTCAGCCCACAAATGGTAAAGGGGTCAGACAACTAATCAGGAGATTATATGTTTCTCCTCTACTCACAAGAAGCAGGATTCTTGCTTTTCCCATACTTGGATCTGGGAAACAGTTCTGGGTGGGAGTGTAAGGGCAAGGAGTAGAACGCCAGAACTTCTAGCCAAAGTGAAGTGGGGACCTTCCTCCAAATTCTCGGGTAGAAAGTGTGCTTGGTGACTCACAGACCACGACATAGGCCAAGAAAGTAGAGAACACCTCTTTTTAGTTCATACCATCTTGGAAGAACTGAAAACTTACAGGTCCTTAGTAGTATCTCTGAAAACAGTTACACAAAATCCATGAAGCTTGGGGCACTATGCCCTCCATTCTGAAAGAAAAATCCTTCTTTAACAAAGAGTTAAAAAAACAAGTAATAGGCTGAGAAATTGAGCAAACAAAAAATTCTGATCATAGAAAGTGACAATGGTGATAAGGAAAATCAAAACATACACTCAGAAGAATTGATCTCAGGCCATGGAAGAGGTCAAAAGGATTTTGAAAATTAAGGAAGAGAAGTAGAAGAAAAATTGGAAACAGAAATGAGAAAGAAAAATGAGTCAATAGCTTAGTAAGAGAGACATAAAAAACATACAGAAGAAAATAACACCCTAACAAACAGGCTAGGTCAAACAGTAAAGCAGGTACAAAAAGTCAATGAGGAGAAAATTGCCTTAAAAGACAGAATTGGACAAATGAAAAGAAAAAAACAAATTCACTGAAGGTAAAATTCTTAAAATTGGACAAGTAGAAAAGGGGTACAAAAGCTCATTGAAGAAAATAATTCCTTAAAAATTAGAATTGAGCAAATGAAGCTAATGACTTCATGATAAATCAAAAAACAATAAAACAAAATAAAAAGAATAAAAAAATAGAAGACAATATGAAATATCTTATTGGTAGAATAACCATCCTGGAGAAATAGATCCAGGAGACATAATTTCAAAATCATTGGACTACCTGAAAGCTTTTATTTAAAAAAAAAAAAAAAGCCTAGACTTCATTTTTCAAGAAATTATCAAGGAAAAGTGTCTTCCTAGTCTAGAATCAGAAAATAAAATAGAAATTGAAGGAATTCACCAATTACCTCCTGAAAAAATCCCAAAATGAAAAGTCTTAAGAATATTACAATCAAATTCCAGAATTCCAGAATTTGCAGGTCAAGAAGAAAATAATGCAAACAACTAGAAAGAAACAATTCAAATATCATGAAGCCACATTCAGGGAAACACAAGATGCAGCAGCTTCTACATTAAAAAAAAAAAACAGAATGTTTGGAATATGATTTTTCAGAAGACAAAGGAACTAGTATTACAACCAAGAATCTTCCACCCAGCAAAAAATGAGTATTATCCTTCAAAGGGAAAATGTGTATTCTATGAAGGAGAGGACTTTTAAGCATTCTTGATGAATAGACTATAATTGAACAAAAATTTTGATTTTCAAATACAAGACTCAAGAAAAACACAAAAATGATAAACAGGAAAGGAAGATCATAAGATACTTAATTGGGTTACACTCTTTATATTTTTAAGTCATAAGAACTTTCTCATTATTTGGCCATTTAGAAAGAGGATATATAGAGAGGAGGCAAAGGTGTGAGTTGAACATAAAGGGATAATATCTTGAACTCAAAGTTTTAAAAATTAATGGTAAGAATTGTTTTCACATGAAACTGGGGGAAAATAAAGTACTAAGGAAAAAATTCCACTTAGTACAAGAAAACTTGATGTCTTTTTAAATTTTTTACTTATTTATTCTGACTAGACCCTGTTTGTACATAGTTGTTTGCATGCTGTTTTTCCCATTTATTGTGAAGTCCTTGACTTTGAGTACTTTCTTGTTGTTTTCCTTTGTATCCCAAATTCTTAGTATACTGTCTGCTATTTAATAGGTACTTAATGAATTCATCAAGATTAATCCAACTTTTTATCTCTTTGTTTTACGGATCTAGGCTAATGATTTAGAGTTTAATCTGATCAAATAAAACAATAACAGCCACAATCTACATTCTTGTGATGCTTTGGGTTTTGCAAAGCATTTTCTTCAGAACAATCTTATGAAGCAAATAGTGCAAGTATTGTTATTTCTATTTTTATTGGCCACAACACACTACCAAGAGAGGAAGGTACTGCTGACATATATACATAATAAAAGCAGAAATCTGAGCTATATAAACATAGAAAAATGAACTTTCCTCACTTTTTATTGTGATACCAATTTGTATATTGAGCCAGAGAAGATTTTTTGGAAAATCTAAGTAAGTAGAAGTTATTTGTAAGAGTTCAGTGATTTCTGCTCAATGATACATGTCAAAAAGAAAAGCCACTTCTTGATTTGTGTTAGAAGCATGTATTGGTTGTGATTAAAGAGTTGACAGCATATCCTAATCAGGAAGCAGTTCTTGCCATTATTCACTAGCCTTCTAGAGCTGAGATAGTGGTAGTGGCCCTGAAAAGATCAATTAATTCATGAATAAACTTGTATTAAGCACTTAATACAGAATACATATTGTGCTAGGCTTTGAGGATACAAAGGTGAGGGAGGGAAGTAAGAATGCCTTTATGGATCTTACATTCTATCTGATAACATGACCACATATAAGTATATAAAAATATGTGCAAGGTACTGTCCCTTTTAGTACTGCTTTTTCAAATGTGACGATTGGTGCTTTAAAAAAAAAAGCAGAAAAAAGTACTTTGCAAAAAGAAAAGAATTGAATTAAATGGTAAAGGATATAAAGCAACATATGGTGTTTCTTCTTTAGATCAATAGCTTTGTAGCTGAAAAACATACGAAAAGAACTTTAGTATAATAAAACTACTAAACTATATTTTATAAAGAAAAACAGTTTTCAAATAGGCTGTAAATGATTTGGACAAAGACAATAAATAGAAGAATTAATATAAAGGCTTGTTACCTTGTAAGGGATTTAAGATGATTTTTTTTTGGGGGGGGTACATAAACAATTTAATGGTTTAGAAAAGATAGAGCAAATTTTTATTTAAAAAAGTAATTAACTTTTGTTTATTAAATACATAAAATATGAGTATAAACAAAGGTCAAAACAAAAATCAAAATCTGGAAGACAAACATTTTTAGAAATGATTAATAGCTATACCTATAGAGAATAGTAGGGGATTATATCCCCCCCCACTTCTCCTTTGCATTTACAGCCAATCCTCAATATTTGCAAGTTTAATTATCATTAGTAACTTTACTTTTACTTTTGGAAAGGCAACACACCCATTCAAAAGAAAATTAAAGGTACCATATATAAGTTTATATTTGCAAGAAGGACAAAAGTATTCATAAGAGTTTTTCACATGTTCCAAAAAGTGTTAAAGTAACCTCTCAAATGTGCCATGAGGAAATAGAAAAGAAAAAAAAAGGAAAAGTAACTAAGTTTGTGGGTAAATTATATTGTGGTCACCTCCCACACATACTCATATATACACACACATTCTTGGGCAAGTAACTTTCAGGCAGGAGTTTCGAACTTGAAATAGGAACTCATTCCAAGGCATGTGCTTTTCACAGGACCATAATTCAACTGAAGAGCTGTAAGGGGAGGTTAGAGTTGGCAGGTTGCTCCTTTCCTTTTTGGACCTCAGGATTTTTCTGTCATCATAGTCTTTCTCCTTTTCCTTCCCACTCAGTGTTACCTTTTCATTTCCCTGCATTTATGGATTATTTCATGGTTAAGTTGGGGAAAGTGCATAATATCATAATTGATGTTTTGTTTTAAAGAATTTTATGTAGAATGCTATATTTTCAGCAATTTTTAGCAAAAGATTACAGCTTTAGGTGCTCTATTTTCCATAGGTTCAATGTCCTCTCTCCCATAAGTTCAATGTATTTTTTTGTGTGTGTTTATGTTTTTACTTTTGCACTGTTTTCTGGGAGTATTGCCTTAATAAAAATTGAAGATTGTAAACTAAAACATTATGAATTATATAGTTTCTTAGTGACTAAACCATGAAGAAGTGAGGGCTGTTGTTTTCAAAAGGGAGATTTAGTGAATTTTCATCTCATAAGTAAAAAATGAGTCACTGAATACCAATTTACCTTCTTGCATGGAGGGAGAACAGAGGAGAAAGTAGAAAAGCAACTCCATCCATCCATGTGTAAAAAAAACCAGAAGTAGGAGTTGACAAAAAGACTTCTGATGCTAGTTTGTGACTGACTAACTGAAGAATGAAGCTTATTGGAAGAGAGTGATTTCTGAAGTACTTGCTGCTCTCTTCTTTCATCACTGGTTTGAAACAGAAAAGCAGAAGAGAGAAAGACAAGTTTTTGTAAATCCTTTGATGTATAAGAAGGGATGTTGAGAACTTACTGGAAAATATAGACTCTTCATGAGTGAAGAGCTGGTTAAACCTGTCTGCCTTGCCAAGAAGCAACATGAACTACTTTGCTATGAGTTATATTCACTACAAGCTAATTAGAATTTTTAACATGCTGGAGAGGGAAGAGCTGTCTGTCCTTATATGAATTGTCCAGAGAGAGCTATCTTGATGAACTTTGAAGTTTTCCACTTCAAAGAGAATTTCTAGAAAATTCCACATTATAATACTTTTCCAATACTCTTTTGAGGATAATTATGAGTTAAAGTGATTGTCAGTGCTCCACTGGTTTAAGGATAGAAGAGGAAAGAATTTTCCCTGCTATAGAGTGACAAGTTTCAAAAGAGGAACAGATAGGAAAGAAATTTTTATGTGGTTTCAGATATCCCTGAATGGATGACTGAAATAAAGTCAGGGATCTAGAGTTGTAAGGAATCCTGAGCATATGAGTTTTCTGTAAGTGTGCACCCACTTACTCATACATAGTACATACAAACCCAGTTTTATATGTGAATTGTGATAAACTTATTATTCCTGTATTTTATTTAATAGATGAAAACTGTGATGTATTTTGCAATAAATGGTTATGTTTTAATTTTGAATTATCATCACTATGAGTGACTAGTTTGTATTAATGGAATTATATTGGTGGGGGCTCAATAGATGAAGTTGTAGTAACCCTCTTCCCAAATTGTGTTACACCCAATATTCTGAGATATTTGAGTATACCTTCATGGTGATGGTTCTCTCTAGGAATTTAGAACTCTTAGTGTGAGAGTACATTGAAGTCAATGAGGTTATTCAGACCAATTCCAATAGACTTATGATGGAGAGAGCCATCTGCACCCAGAGTGAGAATTGTAGAGACTAAATATGGATCACAGCATAGTATTTTCACCATTTTTGTTGTTGTTTGTTTGATTTTTTTCTTTCTTATTTTTTTCCTTTTTGATCTTATTTTTCTTGTGAAGCATGTTAATTGTGGAAATATGTATAGAAGAATTGCAAATGCTTAACATATATTGTATTACTTGCTGTCTAGAGGAGGAAGTGGGGGAAAGGGAGGGAAAAATCTGGAATTCAAGGTTTTGCAAGGATGAATGTTGAAAATTATCCATACATATATTTTGAAAATAAAAACCTTTATTTAAAAAAAAGAGAAAATAAATACACACACATACATACATATATGTTGTGATATGTATAAAACATGTCATGTACATATGTGAGTATATATACAAGTAATTGGAAGAATATTCATTGCTTTTGACTGGATTATATCAATAAAACAAAAAAAAAGCTAAAACTAAAAAAAAAGAAAAAGAAATATCAGATCAAAATGAGAAAAAAAAAAACAAACAACAACAAAAAAGTGAAAATGCTCTGCTTTGATCCACATTCATTCTCCAAAGTTCTTTTTCTAAATGCAGGTGGCACTTTCCATCCCAAGTCTATTGGAATTGCCTTAAATGATCTCATTATTGAAAAGAGTCAAGTTCATCACAGATGATCATCATATAATCTTATTGTTACTGTGTAATGTTCTTTTGGTCCTGCCAACTTCATGCAACATCTGTTCTTGTAAGTCTTTCCAGACTTTTCTGAAATCAACCTTTCTTTTTTTTTTTTCTATGATGTTTCTTTTTATTATTATTATTATAGCTTTTTATTTACAAAACATATGCATGGGTAATTTTTCAGCATTGACCCTTGCAAAACCTTCTGTTCTAACCCCCCCTCCCCTCAGATGTCAGGTAGAGCAAAAAATGTTAAGTATGTTAAAGTATATGTTAAACACAATACATACAGTTATCTTGCTGCACAAGAAAAATCAAACTTAGAAATAAGGTAAAAATAATCTAGAAGGAAAACAAAAATGTAAGCAAACAATAACATAAGGAGTAGAAATGCTATGTTGTGCTTCACACTCATTACCCATAGTTCTTTCGCTGGGTGTAGCTGGTTCTCTTCATTATTGAACAATTGGAACTGATTTGGTTCATCTCATTGTTGAAGAGATCCACATCCATCAGAATTGATCATCATATAGTATTTTTGTATAATGATCTCCTGGTTCTGCTCATTTCACTCAGCATCAGTTCATGTAAATCTCTCTAGGCCTTTCTGAAATCATCTTGCTGGTCATTTCTGACAGAACAATAATATTCCATAACTTATTCGGCCATTCTCCAATTGATGGGCATCCATTCAGTCTCCAGTTTCTAGCCACTACAAGAAGGACTCCCACAAACATTCTTGCACATACAGGTCCCTTTCCCTTCTTTAAGCTCTCTTTGGGATATAAGCCCAGTAGTAGCACTACTGAATTGAAGGATATGCACAGTTTGATAACTTTTTTGAGCACAGTTCCAAATTTCTCTCCAGAATGGTTGGATGCATTCACAGTTCCACCAACAATGTATCAGTGTCCCAGTTTTCCCACATCCCCTCCAACATTCATCATTATTTTTTTCTCTCACGTTAGCCAATCTGAGATGTGTGCAGTGGTATCTCAGAGATGTTTTAATTTGCATTTCTCTGATCAATAATGATTTTGAACACTTTTTCATATGACTAGAAGTAGTTTCAATATCATTTGACCATTTATCAATTGGAGAATGGCTTGATTTCTTATAAATTAGAGTCAGTTCTCTATATATTTTGGAGATGAGACCTTTATCAGAATCCTTTGACTGTAAAAATGTTTTCCCAGTTTATTGCTTACCTTCTAATCCTGTCCGTATTAGTTTTGTTTGTACAAAAACTTTTAAACTTGATATAATCAAAATTTTCTATTTTGTGATCAATAATGATCTCTAGTTCTTCTTTGGTCACAAATTCATTCCTCCTCCACAGGTCTGAGAGGTAAACTAGCCTATGTTCTTCTGATTTATTTATAATCTCATTCTTTATGTTTCTGCTATACTAATTTCCAATTTTCCCAGCATTTTTTATCTAACAATGAATTCTTATCTCAAAAGCTGGGGTCTTTGGGTTTGTCAAACACTAGATTATTATAGTTATTGACTATTTTGTCCTGTGAACCTAACCTATCCCACTGATCAACTAATCTATTCCTTAGCCAATACCAAATGGTTTTGGTGACCGCTGCTTTATAATATAGTTTTAGATCTGGTACAGCTATAGCTTTTCTTTTAGAGCAATAATATTACAATACATTCATATGCATTTATTCAGCCATTTCCCAACTGATGGGCATTCACTCAATTTCCAATTCCTTGCCACTACAAAAAGGGCTGCCACAAAGATTTTTTTCAAACTTGGTTGGATGTTAATTTTTAAGCGCCAGCAAGATATATAGGTAGAGAATATTCAGTAGGAAAATAATAGTGTGGAATCTTGGTTGGGTAGGAGGGATGGAATGTGACTAAAATATAGATTTGGGTGTTATATGCAAAGAAGTCATGAAAGTATATGGTATTACAGAAGGAGTAGAGAGAGGTGAAAGAGACTAATGACAGAGCCTTGGTGGATACTTACTGGTTGTCAGAAAGATAAAGTGATGAAAGAACTTGAAAAGGAGAAGCAGAAAATAGTAATGCCATAAACTTTTCAGAAGGAAACAGTTGGTGGTCAATAATATCAAATGATAAAAAGTCATTGTGGATGAGGACTTAGGAAAAAATCACTGATTTGGCAATTAGAATGTCATTAGTAACTTCAAAGAAAACAAAATTAGTAGAGTGATAGAATGAAAACCAGGTTGAAGAGGACTGAAGAGTAAATGGGGGATAATAAAGTAGAGGACACAATTTTAGAATGCTATATCTAGAATTTTGGCAATGAAAACTAAGGAGAAGAGAAATAGGGAAATAGCTTAATAGGTAACAAAACCAAAGGAAGATTCTTTGAGAATGCCTCTAAGTTAAAAGAAGAGGCATAACAGATAAGAAGAAATTAAAATTGGAAAAGAAGGAGAAAAGAAATAATAGAGTAAGAATTGAAAAGATATGGAAGAGAGCAAGGGTATAAGTGAAAAAGTTAGTTTTGATAATGAAAAGGACCATATAATTATCTATTAGAGAGGAAAAGAAGGGAAGAAAGGGGAAAAGAAAGGAAAGGGAAGGAAAGGGGATGGGGGGGAGGGAAGGATGCTATTAGGAAGTCCTGAAATATAGAGAAGCAAGATGGAAATTAATTTTGGATGAATGTAGTCTTTTTTCAATTAAGTAAGACCCGATTTCATCTTTTTAGAGTGGGAGCTAGAAGGAAAGCAGAATATTGAATCCTAGAATTGAGGTTTCAGGTGATGATGAGATCTGAGATATGATCATTGCCATGATCAACCAAGGAAGAGAGAGATTATGAGAGTTTAGGAAATTGGTGAATAGGAAGGGCAGGATGTAAGAAGGATTATCAGTATAAATATTTAAAAATAATTTTCTTCAATATTTTTAATATTTATTCCTTTCATTTTTCACTCACATAGAGAGTCATACCTTATAATAAAGAATAACAAAGGTGGTGGAGAGAAGTAGTTCAACAAACCAAATCAATACATCAATGAAGCCTGGGAGTACATGCAGTTTTCCAACATCTATAATTCCTACTCCCAGTCCCTTCCTTAACTAAAAAATACATGCCTCATATCTCTTATTCAAAGTTAAGCTTGGTCATTATAATTTTTCAAAACTCAGTTTTTGTTAATATTATTTTTTCTTTACATAATTGTAGATGGTTGTACATATTATCTTTTTGTATCAGGTCATACTTCTCTTTGTATCAGGTTATATAAGTCTTCTTATACTTATGTATATTGCTAAATTCATTTTTTTCTCATGAACTACAGCTCATTAAGCCATTCATTGATCAATAGAAATCTCCTTTAATTTCTAATTCTTTTCTGTCACTCATTCAGCAAGCATTTCTTAAATCCCTATAATAACTGTGCTAGGACTGTGGATACAAATATGGAAAAAGCTATCTTCATTAGCAAGCTTATATGATAATAAGGGAAATAATAAATACATATGCAATTATATACAAAACAACTCCAAAATGGTTAAATACAAATAGATGCAAACTAATTAAATACAAGGTAGTTTGGGCTGGGGAGAATCATCTATACTATTAAAATCACCAAAGAAGATGACCACAATTAAGGTGGAGAGAAAGAATGTAAATTAGATACTAATATAATAAGACAGGTTAAAAAGTAGGAATCTAATTTTTGTTTTCTTAAATTTTAACTGGGTACTATAATTAATTCTAATTTCAAAGAAAAGAGATTACTGAGTGAGTGGCAAGACATCTGGGAATATGCTTGATTGCTCTATTATGCTCTAGAAGCCAGAAAACATTAAAGGAGTATTCAAGAGAAGAGAAGGTAGAAAAAGATATAGCTCTTGGGAGAAAATCAACCAAGCTTTTATTAGTATTGGGGATTGTAAGAGTGGAGGAAGAAGAAAGCTTAGGATAAAAGGGAGTTCATTAACAACAGAGCAGAGATTGTATAAGACACAGTGGAGAAATCAGGCAAAGTTACATGTGGTGTGAAGGTAAGAGAAAAAGCTTGCCATTTGTGTGCCTCTATTCTAGATGAAGGGGGTGGTAAGAGTTTTTTAAAATGACATATTTTCTGCTTTTAAGAAGCACAGAAAAGAGATGTTTGCCTAAGCAGAAAAATAATGGGAGCAGAAAGTTGAGTTTTTTTCCACTATCAGGCATTTTGTTTACAAAATAGGCAGGAATTTATACATATATTGTCCCCAGGATCCTAATAGGTTTTTATATCATGGAACCTTTTTTGATAGGGTTCCAGGTGAAAATCTGCTCAGGTGGTTGCAGCATGGAAAGTCTAGAAGCTGCAGTAATAGGAGAGGGTCATAGAATCACAAGTATGTAGGATCATAGGTTCAGATTTGAAAAGAGTACCAGGGACCAATTAATCCAAAGTTCTTAACTTTTTATGTTATAGACCCCTTTGGCAGATAATCTGGTAAAGCCTATAGATCTCTTC
The DNA here is from genome assembly GCF_048593235.1 of Sminthopsis crassicaudata. Classification (NCBI taxonomy): domain Eukaryota; kingdom Metazoa; phylum Chordata; class Mammalia; order Dasyuromorphia; family Dasyuridae; genus Sminthopsis; species Sminthopsis crassicaudata. Next base: position 139,815,844 of record NC_133618.1, on the reverse strand, counting down.
TCCATCATATTTCATCAGATAAAAATATAATAAAAGACACAAATTATAATGAAATATATTTACTAAAATGTTACAAAACCAAGCTCACTAAGATGAGTTATATCTGATCTAGTCTCACTAACCACTTCATTCTACATTGTTGCTACTTGTACTTCAAGAGTGATTTGGGTTTAAGGGAGGGAGACAAGAAGGAAAAAAGGAAGGAAGGAGAGAAGGAAGAAAGGAAGGGAGGGAGGGAAGAAGAAAGAAGGGAGGAAAGAGAAGGAGGAAGGAAGGAAAAAGGGAGCAAAGAAAGAGAAAAAAGGAGGGGAGAGAGGGAGGGAAAAGGAAGGAGGGAGGAAGGAAGAAAGGAAACATGGAGGGATGGAAGTATGAAGAAGGGAAGGAAGGAAGAGAAGGAGAGAAAGAAGAGGGGAAGAAAGGAAAGGAGGGAGAGAGGGAGAGAGAAAAGAAAAAAGGAATGAAGGAGGGAAGGAAGAAAGGAGAAAAGAAGGGATGAGAAAAAGAGGGAGGGAAGGAAGGGGAAAGAAAAATAGGGAGTAAAGAGAGAGAGAGGAAGAGAGGCAAAAGGAGAAGAAAGGAGGGACAGAGTCAGACTGAAATTGTCATTAGAGGATAAAGAAGGAAAAGCTGTCTTATGAGAACTCCAATAGAATATAGCTCCTTGGGGGCATAGAGTGTTTGTTTTTCTTAAATTGACTCTTCTCTATCACCTTCCATTCTGAAAGGGATTTTTCCACCTTTGAATTCTTACTTAATTGAGCTGAAATAATTCTTGTTGATTTAAATAAGGAAAGCTTTGGAAAGAACTTTGCTATAGTAGTTCAACTTAATCATCTTTAAAATGAAGAAAGATAAATCCTGAAAAGTTATAAAAAATGTCCAATAGTACATGGGTAGTCAGGGGCAAGACCAAGATTAAAACCCAGGTCATCTAACTTCAAATTCAGCACTCTTTCCATTGTTATCATGTAGCCTCTTGAAGTAGATACCCAATTGCGATGGTCTGGTCTAGCTCCTCTGAAGGGCTCAGAATAAGTCCTTAAATGCAAAGGTCTGGACTAGCTCCTCTGAAGGGCTCAGAATAAGTCCTTGTCAGGATAAGCAAAAGTCCTTGCCCCATGTTGGGCGCCAATTTGTAATGTGCTGTCGTCTCCAGAGACTGCCGATTGCTCTCTGGGAGGAGATCTGCTGTGTTATTAACTGCCGCCAATTCTGACCTCTTGTAGAGACTCTTTCTCTTCCTCCAGAGAGCCGCCTCAAGTCTGGTCCAGACAAGACTCTCTATCTCTCGAGTGCCGCCCTCTTTTATCCTCCCAGAGAATGGGCGTGGAATAATGCAAGGGCTTCTGGGAAAAATTGCTTCAACCAATGAACTTGCTCCTCCTAAGCATGCAAGTTCTTCCCCAGGAGTTCACAGAAGTAAAACTCCCAGTAAAGGCTGGAACAAGAGAATTGTTAAGGACTTAGCACTTAGTAAGAACCTAATATCTCATTATCTCATTAGCAGTTAGTAAGAACCTAACACCCTTTCCACTTTTGCACTGCTCTAATTATTTGGAAATTTTTCCTTATATTAAGCTAAAATTTATGAATGTATAATTTATACTCATTTCATTATTATACACTTCTGAAACTTATTTGAAACATTGTTTTTTTAAAGATCTGCTTAATTTTATTTTACTTTTAAAATTATTATTTATTTATTTTAACATTCTTTTTTTTTCAATTAAGTTCCAAATTCTCTCCCTCCTTCCCAACTCTCCACCCATTGAGAAGATAAGAAAAATAATATAAATAATATATATAGACATGAAATCACACAAAACATATTTCCATATATATATATGTGAAACCACACAAAACATTTCCATATTTTTGTTATATAGCAAAAAGCAAAAAAAAAAAATTGAAGAAAGAAAAATTATACTTCAATTTGCATTCAGAGTTCATTAATTCTCCCTCTCTGGAGATGAATAGCATTTTATCATTGTGAGTTCTTTGGAATTGTTTTGAATCATTTTGTGGATTAGAGTAGCCAAATCTTTTATACTTAATCTCATTACAACATTGTTATTACTTTGCATAGCAACCTCCCAGTTTTCGCATTTTACTTTGCTTCAGTTCCTTTAGGTCTTACTATGTTTTCTTTTTCTTTTTTGGAAGCCATCCCTCTCATTTTTTCTTATATAGCACAATAATATCCCATCACAATTATATAACACAATTTATTCAATCATTCTGCATTTGATGTATATCCCCTCAATTTCTATTTCTTTGCCACCAAAAAAAAAAAAAAAAAAAAAAGAGTTGCTATATTTTTTGCACTTATAGGTACTTTTCCTTTTTCTTTAATCTCTTTGAAGTACATACAGACCTAGTGGGCATAGTGCTGGATTGAAGCTATAAACAGTTATGTAACTCTTAGGGCATAGTTTCAAATTGTTTTCCAAAATAAATGAACTAGTAAACTATTCCTCTAACAACTCATTAGTATATCTATTTTCCCTTATCTCTCCAACATTTGTCAGTTTTCATGGGTATGAAGTGGTACTTCAGAATTGTTTTGAAGTATATTTCTTTAATTAACAGTGATTTAGAATTATATTACATTAATTGCCATAGTAACCTATTATATGATAAACCCAAAGATCCAAACTTTTAGAATAAACTCATTACTTGACAAAAATTGCTGGAAAAATTGGAAAACCACATGGCAGAAACTAGATATAGACCAGCATCTCACATTGTTGACCAAGATAAGATCAAAATAGGTACATGATTTAGACGTAAAGGGTGATATCATAAGTAAATTAGGAGAGCATGGAATAGTTTACTTGTAAGATCTATAGATAAATAAAGAATATAGGGCCAAAGAAAATATAGAAACCATTATAAAATGTAAAATAGATAATTTTGATTATATTAAATTTAAAAATATATTTTGCACAGAATTATGAATATGGAAATATATTTAGAAGAATTGTGCATGTTTAACTTATATCATATTTCTTGCTGGATTAGAAAGGGGGGAAATGGGAAGAGAGGAAGAAAAATTTGGACACCAAGATTTGTAAAGGTGAATTGAATGTTGAAAATTATTTTTGCATGTTTGGAAAAGAATTTGAAAGACACTTAAAAAAAAAAAAAAAAAAAAGAATAGGCTTCCTATCAAAGGTTTTTTGCCACCTTTTTTTCTGATGTTTCTGATTGGAGACTTGAGTAGAGCAGACCTGATGACACCATCTTTGGAAAATCAGAATTTTCTAGTAGAAATGGATTGATACTACATCAAGATTTAACAGGAATTAGAATTCCCAATCACGTGTGAGTAGTTACAGAAGATTTCCTCTAATAAGAGATGAACCAGGTTCAGAAATTGCATTCCACAAATTCAGTGAACATAATTTAAATGCTGATAAGATATGGCTTTGGCTTGGTCATGGCTAGAAATGGTAATTTAAAAAAAACTTGCTAAGTTCATGACAGAGGTCATTTTTTATTTTCTGCGTTTTAAAAAGTGCTTTCTTATTAGGGGAGGGGAGAAAGAGTTGAATAATAAATTAATAAATTAATACCTAATAAATCTTTATTAATCAAAACAGTTGGATAGGCTCAAGGTATTCACACAAGAAGCTAAAGCTCTTTTTCCCTCCTTTCATTTATCAGTACCTCCATTCCTTTCCAAAGACCTTCACAACTTGAAAAGGTACTTTCTGTGAATCCAAATATGACTTTGTACAAACTATTAACCTCTTGGACCTGATTTCTCATTTCTATATCGAGGAAGTTGAAGTTAATTAAATATGTCACATTCTCAAGAATATATCACATATAATAATACATGCAAAATTCCCTTAATATTTTTCTTGCATCTGATTTGTTCAAATAGTCTTGGAGCACAGCACTAATTTAAAACAAAGTTTCAGGTTTGATCCCCTGTAAGAAGCAATAAGCTTCAGATAACAGAACTTGCCTATGAGCTTCAGATAGTGGAATTTGCCTATATGTTTTATCCTGACAATTAATGAAAATTCATTACCAATACTGTAAAAACTGCAAAGATATTCCCTTTAGATAGTGCATTAGTTGTGTCATAGTAATACACAGAAGTGAACTGGGAGTCAGAAAACTGGGTTCCGGTCCTGCTTCTGCCATTAGTTATGTAACTTTGATGTTTTATGTTTGAACCTGTTAATTGGGTAAGAATTTGATAACTACCAAATAGCTGGACCTTCTCCTGATTGCTCCCTAAAGTTATTTGTAGTTTTTAATTAGTTTAATATTTTCCTGAAACTTATGGTTGTGGCTTTCTACAAAGACCACTACAAGCACTCCTGGACGTTGGACAAATTCAATTCAATTAAACAAGCATTGGTTAAATGAGTTAACTGGTCATGGATTTAGAGTCAGGGGAAAATTCCTGTATTTAAATTCTAAATCTACTACTCATTATCTGGATAACTTTGGTCAAATAATCTAACTCTTATAGTCCTCAGCTTCCTGAGCTACAAAATGGACCAGATGACTTCTAAGGTTTCTTCCAGCTCTCTACCTATGACTCACTATGTGAAAGACTCTGTGCTACACTGTCAGGATGGGAGTCCAAACTGTCCTCAAGAAGCTTCTCAGTCTACAATATTTACCCATAGTTAAGAATAAGATAATTTGAAGAAGATAGTTCTAACAACTAAGAGAGAATGGGAAAGACTTCCCATGGGAAGGAACACATTTGCTCCCTGCTACATCACTATTGTATGAGAATATCAAGTATTTTCAGACTGAGGAAGTTTTGGTCTCCTTGTGATTATAAAATTATGTTGGTCAAACTTCCTAAGAGACAGTGAAAGTCTATTTTGATATCTATTCTTATATCTATTTCTCTTTTGGTTTGTGTGTCTGAGGTGTAAAATTAGGATCATCTAGTATTCTGAGCACATGGCACTGACTGAAGTATTATCACATGAGAAAAAACAAGCTGGTTTTATGTTTCCATTAAGGGTAGGTCAATGCTAACATTCTAGCCAGAAGAATTTAAGTTAGATGCTAATATTAAACAATGAGAATTGTTGTTGTTCAGTTATTTTCAGTGGTGTTTCACCTGTAGTGACCTAATTTGAATTTGGGTTTTCGGATTTTTGTTTTGTTTGTTTGTTTTGTTTTTTATTTTGCAAAGATACTGGAGTGGTTTGGTATTTCCTTTTCCAGTATGACAGATGAGCAAACTGAAGCAAATTTGGTGAAGTGACTTGATTTACCCAGAGCCACACAACTAGTAAATGTTTGAGGTCAAATTTGAACTCAGGTCTGACATTCTATCTGTTGCACCACTTGTCTGCCCTCCTTCCCTAAACCAGTAAAATACTGTCCTAATTATGGTGGTTAAGTGATTACATATTTATTTAAGAATAGCCTTTATCAACAGGATTCCATAAGAAAGCAAGGAATTGTGATTTCATTCTTTTCCTCTATTTGTCAAAAGTTTCCCCTCCCCCCAATTTTGCAACATGGCTTTTGAAACAACTCATTTGAAAATGATGGAGTGAAGGCAGGAATTCATTCACTTCTCCCCAAACTGCTTCAAATTCCTTTAAATAATGGCTCTAAACAAATCCTTAGAGGATCAGAACATTCAAAAAGAATATTTTCTAGCCTAAGGCAACTTAGAAACTCAGCAGAAAAGGTATGTGACGCCAGGATGAGCGGATAATCCTGATGCACGCCAGTGCAGTCTCAGCCCCAGTGCCAGCAATGTAAGACTGTTGCTGTAGCACACTAGAAATTACAGCTACAATGAGGTGGGGACACTCCTAACAATTCCAGGACAGAAATTGTGGTCAGATTCCTAGAAGGATCAATGAAAATAGTGGCACAAAACCTTTAAAGCTTGGGACAGAGCACCCTTCACCTTGGAAACAGAGCCCTACTTTCACAAAAAATTTAAAAGCCAAGTAATAGGCTATGAAAATGAACTGGCAACAGAAAAAGCTTCTGACTATAGAAAGTTACTATGGAGACCAAGGAAGATCAAAACACACTTTCAGAAACAGATGAAAAAGTCAAAGCTCCTACATGCAAAGCTTCCAAGAAAAATAAGAATTGGGCCCAGACTATGGAAGAGCTCAAAAGGGATTTTTAGTAAGAGAGATAAAGAAAAATTAGGGAAAAAATTGAGAACAGTGCAAAAGGAAATGTAAAAAGTTAATGAGGAGAAATGTGTCTTAAAAAGCAAAATTGGCCAAATAAAAAAAAGAAAGTACAAAAACTCACTGAGGAAAATAATTCCTTAAAAATTAGAATTGAGCAAATTAAAGCTTATGACTTTATAGGAAATCAAGATGCAATAAAACAAAACCAAAAAAGTGAACTATCTCATTGGAAAAACAACTAACCTGAAAAATAGATTAAGGAGTGATAATTTAAGAATTGTTGATCTACCTGAAAGTCAAGATAAAAAAAAAAGAGAGAGAGAGAGAGAGAGCCTGGACATCACCTTTCAAGAAATGATCAAGGAAAACTATCTTGATATTTTAGAACCAGAGAATGAAATAGAAATTGAAAGAATCTACCCATTACTTCCTGAAAGAGATCCCAAGATGAAAACTCCCAGAAATATTACAGCAAAATTCCAGAACAGACAAGTCAAGCATCCAGAAAGAAACAAGTCAAGTATAGTGGAGCCACAGTCTGGATAATGCAAGATTTATCAGCTTCTACATTAAAAAAGCCGGAGGGTTTGGATATGATATTTCATAGAACTCTGGAGCTAGGAATATGAATAAGAATCATTTATCCAGCAAAACTGAGTATAATCTTTCAGGGAAAAAAGTGGAAATTCAATTAAACAGAAAATTTCCATGCATTAGAACTGAATGGAAAATTTGATTTTCAAACACAGGACTCAGAATAAGCATAAGGGAGTAATTAGGAAAGTGATATCAAAGGGGACTTAATAAGGCTTATCTGTTTACATTCTACATGAGAGGATGATACTTGTAACTTATTAGAACTTGCTCATTATTATGGCAGTTAGAAGGAGTATATACAGACAGAAGGCACAAGTGTGAATTGAATATGAAGGGATAGTATCTTTTTTTTTTAATGAAATTAAGAGGCAAGAGAGGAATGTACCAGGAGAAAGGGAAAAGGATTGGAATGATGTAAATTATTTGCCATAAAAAGAGGCAAGAAAATGCTTTTACAATGGAGGGAAGGAGAAGGAGGAAAGAATGAGTGAATGAACCTTACTCTCCTCGGAATTGGCTCAAGGGGAAATAACATATACACTCAATATAGGAGGATGGAATGTAGGAAGCAGGGAGGATGATAAAAGAGAGAGCATATTAGGTGATGGAGTGGCCAGTAACAAAACATTTTTGAGAACAGATGATAGGGTGAAAGAAGAAAAGAAATAGAGTAAATGGAAGGAAATATAGTTAGTAATAGTAATTGTAAAAATAATTTTGAAGCAAGTTTCTCTGATAAATCCTCATTTCTCAAATGTAGAAGGAACCAAATTAAAGTTATAAAAAAATAAGAGCCATGCCTCAATTGATAAAAATATGATCTATGCTCAAGGGGCTATAAATTCATTCATATTCTTTGACCAAACAATATTACCACTTGACACAAATACTAAAAGAATTTTTTTTTAAAAGGAAAAGGACCTATATGTACAAAAATATTTATAGCAGCTCTTTTCAGGGCATAAAATTGGAGGTTTAGGAAATGCCCTTCAAATGGGAAATGCTGACTAAATTGAGGTTTATGATTAAAATGGAATGTTATTGTTTTATGGGATATGATGAGCAGGATGCTCTCGGAAAAAAAAACATGGAAAGCTCTCTATAAACTCAAGAAAAGTGAAATGTACTGTATACAAAGTAATAACAGTGTTCTGGGATGATTAACTATAAATGACTTTGCTATTCTCATCAGTACAATGATCCATGACTACTCTGAAGGATTTATGATGAAAAAATTCTATCCATAGCTAGAGAAGGAATTGATTGTGTTTGAATTCAGATTGAAGAATTTTCTCTCTCTCTCTCTCTTTCTCTCTCTCTCTTTCTTTCTCTCTCTCTCTCTCTCTCTAATTTTTCTTGACCTTTTCTGTTAGTTTTTTAAAGAGGAAGATTTATATTTTCTTTCACAATATGGCTTTTATAGAAATCTTTTGCATAACTTCACAGGTGGTTTCTTAATGGAGACTGAGGGTGGGGATAAGGGAAAGAATCTGGAACTCAAAAATTTTGAAAACAAATTAAAACTTTAAAAAGTTTTAAGTGTAACTGGGGAAAATATCGAATTAATAAATTACAAAAAAAGAAACAACTTTCTTCTGGGTGAGGGTGGTAACATTTTCTGGATATCTTAAAAACAAACTTTTTATGCAATTGAATTCATGGACTATCTGTTCTATATCATTTCAGTAGTTAATATGGTCCATTGAGTTACTTGTTAAAAATTAGTTTAAAATATGGGATTGTTTTCATGGCAACATAAATGCCAATATTATAGGTAAGAAAATCAGTTATATAGATTGTATCTGGGGAAGCAGAGAGTGATTGATATTGATACATTGCACAATACTCTTCCTTTGTAGTCATTCTTGTTTCTGGATTCTTCCTCAATGCATCCCCCTTACCCTCTCATGTTATCAGCAAAGCAATCTTGTCAGTTCTACTACCACAATATTTACCTTTTGCATGTCTTACATCTGTTCCTTCTCTTCATTTGCACAACTTCTACCCCGGGTCTGTTTGCCATCACCTTTTCTGATGAAATGTTGAATCTTCTAGTTGTTCTATCTCCACAAAGTTACATACCTAAAGGACAATGTGTAATGTTCGGGCTAGCTTTCTGGAGGATCTGGGGACCAACCTTGATCTTAGTGCAGAAATGCAGGAGGCAGGAGAGCCACCAGGAAGATGGCCAAAGATAGAAGATCTCTCTTCCAGTCCTTCTTAACCCTTGTATATCATTGTAATTTACATCATAACAGCATATTTAATATGTGTAAACTAGAGAACCATTACATCACCATACTAAGTACTAAGTATACTTGTAAACTACAGAAGCATTATCTCATTAATTCTACTGTTAACACCTTGTTTCAAGATATACTTCTCCATGGAGGAGCCACAATAAGGATTACCCAGGATCTAGCAGCGTCCACATTAAAGGATCAAAGGGCCTGGAATATGATATTCCGAAAAGCTAAGGAACTTGGTATGCAGCCAAAAATAACTTACCCAACAAAAATGAGCATCTTTTTCCAGGGAAGAAGATTGACATTCAACAAAATAAGTGAATTCCATCTATTCTTGATGAAAAAACTGGATCTACAGAGAAATGCAAATTAAGACAACTCTGAGATACCACTACACACCTGTCATATTGGCTAAGATGACAGGAACAAATAATGATGAATGTTGGAGGGGATGTGGGAAAACTGGGACACTGATACATTGTTGGCGGAGTTGTGAAAGAATCCAGCCATTCTGGAGAGCAATTTGGAACTATGCCCAAAAAGTTGTCAAACTGTGCATACCCTTTGACCCAGCATTGCTGTTATTGGGATTATATCCCAAAGAAATACTAAAGAACGGAAAGGGACCTGTATGTGCCAAAATGTTTGTAGCAGCTCTTTTTGTTGTAGCTAGAAACTGGAAGATGAATGGATGTCCATCAATTGGAGAATGGTTGGGTAAATTGTGGTATATGAAGGTTATGGAATATTATTGCTCTGTAAGAAATGACCAGCAGGAGGAATACAGAGAGGCTTGGAGAGACTTAAATCAACTGTTGCTGAGTGAAATGAGCAGAACCAGAAGATCACTATACACTTCAACAACAATACTGTATGAGGATGTATTCTGATGGAAGTGGAAATCTTCAACATAAAGAAGATCCAACTCACTTCCAGTTGATCAATGATGGACAGAAATAACTACACCCAGAGAATTAACACTGGGAAGCGAATGTAAATTGTTAGCACTACTGTCTATCTACCCAGGTTACTTATACCTTCCGAAGCTAATAATTAATGTGCAACAAGAAAATGGTATTTACACACATATATTGTATCTAGGTTATATTGTAACACATGTAAAATGTATGGGATTACCTGCCATCGGGGGGAGGGAGTGGAGGGAGGGAGGGGATAATTTGGAAAAATGAATAAAAAAAATAAAAAAAGAAAAAAAGAAAAAACTGGATCTAAACAAAAAGTTTGATCTCCAAATATAGACCTCAAGAGCAACCTAAAAAGATAAAAAGAAATCTTGAAAACTATATTTCTGCCATAAAGCTATAAAAAGAACACATGTATAATTTGTTCTAGAAATTAGAGGTAGAAAGGAAATTGTACCAGAAAAAGGATAAAGGGGTAGTATAACTTATTACATCTGAGAGAAAGAATCGAGGGGGATGAACATAGTGTGTATCATATTTTCATTAGAATTGGCTTAAAGAGAAAAATATAGACATTTGATTTATGGTGACACTCCTTCCACTTCACTGAAAAGTGGGAGGGGAAAAGTGAAAAGGGAAGGAGTAAGCTAAGGGGAAGGGAATACAGAAATTGTGAGGAAAGGGGGTAAAATAGGGGAAGGAACTCTAAGGTGGTCAAGAGATACTAAAAAGGAAGGGCTGTGAAAAGCAAGTGGTGCTCACAAATTTAATATTGGGGAGAGGGGTAAGAGAAGGAAAGGAGAAAAGCATAAGCAGGATTAACAAGATGGCAAGTAATACAGAATTAGTAAATTTAACCATAAATGTGTGGGGTAAACTCCCCCATAAAGAGGAAGTGGTTAACAGATTGGATTAAAAGCCAGAATCCTACAATATGTTGTTTACAGGAAACACACCTGAAGCAGGTGATACATAAAGAATAAAGGTAAAAGGTTGGAGCAGAATCTACTATGCTTCAGGTGAAGCTATTTTGCTATAGTTATTGATTATTTTGTCTTGTGAACATAACCTATTCCACTGATCAACTAATCTATTTCTTAGCCAATACAAAATGCTTAGCAATCTAGTGTTTAACAAACCCAAAGATCCCAACTTTTGGGATAAGAATTCATTATTTGACAAAAACTGCTGGGAAAACTGGAAATTAGTGTGGCAGAAACTAGGCATGGACCCACACTTAACACCACATACAAAGATAAGATCAAAATGGATCCATGATTTAGGCATAAAGAATGAGATCATAAATAAATCAGAAGAATATAGGATAGTTTACCTCTCAGACTTGTGGATGAGGAAGGAATTCATGACCAAAGACGAACATTATTATCATTATGGATCTCAAAATAAAAAAAAATTGATTATATCAAATTAAAAAGCTTTTGTACAAACAAAACTAATGCAAATAAGAAATGAAGTAATAGGGAAAACATTTTTACAGTCAAAGGTTCTGATAACGACCTTATTTCCAAAATATATAGAGAACTGTTTCTAATTTATAAGAAATCAAGCCATTCTCCAATTGAAAAATGGTCAAAGGATATGAACAGATAATTTTCAGATGATGAAATTAAAACTATTTCCATTCAGATGAAAGACCGTTCCAAATCACTATTGATCAGAGAAATGCAAATTAAGACAACTCTGAGATACCACTACACACCTGTCAGATTGGCTAAGATGACAGGAAAAAATAATGATGAATGTTGGAGGGGATGTGGGAAAATTGGGACATTGATGCATTGTTGGTGGAGTTGTGAACGAATCCAACCATTTTGGAGAGCAATCGGGAATTATGCCCAAAAAGTTATCAAACTGTGCATACCTTTTGATCCAGCAGTGCTACCACTGGGCTTATATCCCAAAGATATCTTAAAGATGGGAAAGGGACCTGTATGTGCCAAAATGTTTGTGGCAGCCCTTTTTGTAGTGGCTAGAAACCGGGAAATGAATGGATGTCCATCAATTGGAGAATGGTTGGGTAAATTGTGGTACATGAATGTTATGGAATATTATTCTGTAAGAAATGATTAGCAGGATGAATACAAAGAGGCTTGGAGAGACTTACATGAACTGATGCTGAGTGAAATGAATAGAACCAGGAGATCATTATACACTTTAACAACAGTACTGTATGAGGATTGATGGACATGGATATCTTCAACAAAGAGAAGATTTAATTCAGTTCCAATTGATCAATGATGGACAGAATCAGCTACACCCAGAGAAGGAATACTGGGAAATGAGTATAAACTGTTTGTATTTTTGTTTTTCTTTCCAGGTTATTTTTACCTTCTGAATCCAATTCTTCTTATGCAACAAGAAATTCGGTTCTGCACACATATATTGTATGTAGGATATACTATAACACATCTAATATGTATAAGATTGCCTGCCATCTAGGGGAAGGGGTGGAGGGAAGGAAGGGAAAAATTGAAAGAGAGTGAGTGCAAGGGATAATGTTGTAAAAAATTACCATGCAATGTACTGTCAAAAAAAGTTATAATTATAAAATTAATATATATGTATATTATAAATAAAAAAGGAAGGAAAAAAAGATATACTTCTTCTGAGTTCTGGCCCTCTACAACAATGTTGCTCCCCTGCTCAGAAATTTTCTTTTTTTAAATTAAATTAAATTTTTTTATTTTATTATTATTTTTTAATTTTATAATTATAAATTTTTTGACAGTATATATGCATGAGTAATTTTTTTATAACATTATCCCTTGTATTAATTTTTCCAAATTTTCCCCTCCCTCACTCTACTCCCTCCCCTAGATGACAGGCAATCCCATACATTTTACATGTGTTACAGTATAACCTAGATACAATATATGTGTGTAAATCCAATTTTCTTGTTGCACGTTAAGTATTGGATTCCGAAAGTATAAGCAACCTGGGTAGATAGACAGTAGTGCTAACAATTTACATTCACTTTCCAGTGTTCCTTCTCTGGGTGTAGTTGTTTCTGACCATCATTGATCAACTGGAAGTGAGTTGGATCTTCTTTATGTTGAAGATATCCACTTCCATCAGAATACGTCTTCATACAGCATTGTTGTTGAAGTGTACAGCGATCTTCTGGTTCTGTTCATTTCACTCAGCATCAGTTCAAGCAAGTCTCTCCAAACCTCTCTGAAATCATCCTGCTGGCCATTTCTTACAGAGCAATAATATTCCATAACCTTCATATACCATAATTTACCCAACCATCTTTAGTATTTCTTTGGGATATAAGCCCAATAGCAGAAATGCTGGATCAAAGAGTGTGCACAGTTTGATTACTTTTGGGGTATAGGTCCAAATTGCTCTCCAGAATGACCGGATTCTTTCACAGGTCCACCAACAATGTTTTAGTGTCCCAGTTTTCCCACATCCCTTCCAACATTCATCATTATTTGTTCCTGTCATCTTAGCCAATCTGACAGGTGTGTAGTGGTATCTCAGAGTTGTCTTAATTTGCATTTATCTGATCAGTAGTGATTTGGAATACTTTCATATGAGTGGATATAATTTCAATTTCATCATCTGAGAATTATCTGTTCATATCCTTTGACCATTTATCCATTGGAGAATGGTTTGATTTCCTATAAATTAGGGTCAGTTCTCTATATATTTTGGAAATGAGACCTTTATCAGAACCTTTAACTGTAAAAATATTTTCCCAATTTGTTACTTCCCTTCTAATCTTGTTTGCATTAGTTTTGTTTGTAATCTTTTTAGTTTGATGTAATCAAAATCTTCTATTTTGTGATCGATAATGATCTCTAGTTCTTCTCTGGTCATAAATTCCTTCCTCCTCCACAGGTCTGAGAGGTAGACTATTCTCTGTTCCTCTAATCTATGTTCTCATTCTTAATGCCTAAATCTTGGACCCATTTTGATCTTATCTTGGTATATGGTGTTAAGTGTGGATCCATATCTAATTTCTGCCATCTGCTCAGAAATTGTCAATGGCTCCCTATTACCTGTGTAGTAAAAGACATAATCCTAAGCATGGGATTTAGAGTAGAACATGTGAGTTGACAGGTAACAGGGAATTGTTGGGTGATAATACTCTTTCAGTGTAGATTGACTTGTTCTCTGCAATTTCCGTTTTTGAATTACCTAGAAGCTATCTGCAATATGGTTCTTGCTTCAAAATCTTCTCCTCTAGTTCTGTTTCATATGAGTTCTCTTCAAGCACTCACTCAGTATTGGATGGATTTGCTACATAACCTTTCATCTCTCTGACTTTATACAAACAGGTGGTCTCTCATGTTTGAAATGCAAATCCTGCCTACCTCTGACTTGTAGCATTCCTAGATGCCTTCCAAGTGCAGCTTAAGCACCTTCTTCCATTACTGACTTCCCCAATTGCTCATACTCTCTCCTCATTGAAATTACTTGTTAGTTATTTAATTGTGTGTTTGTTGTGTACCTTAGTAGAATATAAGCTTCTCAAAGGTTGGAACTTCTTCGTTTCTGTGATTTCCCGGCACCTTCTATATAATGTTTTGTGTATTATTTTAGTTCAGTTGTTCAGTCATATCTGACTCTATGACTCCATGGACCATACTGTCCGTGGAGTTTTCTTGACTAAGACACTAGAGTGCTTTGCCATTTCTTTCTCCAGTGGATTCAGGCAAATGGGGTTAAATGACTTGCACAGGATCACACAGGTAATAAGTGTCTAAGGCTGGATTTGAACTTGAATCTTCTTGATTCCAGGTCCAGCATTCTATCCTCTAAGCCATCTTACTGCTTCTGCCTTACACATAGTAGGTACTAAATAAATTTTTACTGAATTGACTGTCTACTTAGTTCCATAAGGTCCACCATGCCAGAAATTTCTTTTCTGAGCTTGTATTTCTTTTATTTCAGAGGAACAGTATACCAATTTAAAAAAAAATAAAAAAATAAAAACACTTTTTTTTTTTTTTTTTTTTTACATAAATGAAAAAAAGGCTGGGCTTGGATTCCATGGTAGCTTAAAGGTGTTTCTAAGTAGTTTTAAAGAGCATATATTGGAGAAGGCTTTGTGCTGGTATCACTGTGGTAGGTTTTCGTAAACTATTTTGTAATATATGTGAGAACAGAGAAGGTACTAGGTAAATGTGGTTGAGTGGAAGCAATTCCAGGAATCAGTGAATTCCCCTCTGGAATGGAATTAAGGCAAATAATGAATTACACCATAGTAGAGTTTTGACCATTTTTATTAAAAGCAGGTTTTACTTTTTTCACAGAATTAAGAAGGTCTTTTTTTTAATGAAAAGCTCAGTCTACTGCATTATTTCATAAGGCTAAATTTGCTTCAGTGAAACAATATCACTATTAAAAAGTATTTACAAAGTTAGCACCTCATGTATATAAATGCAGATAGCCTTGACACTCTGTCAATATATACAAACTACCTTTACACACACACACTTTCACGCATACATACACACACACACATGCACACATGCACACAAACACATGCACATATATTTACAGCTAATAAATAACATTTAAAGCCAAATTATATCTTGCATGTATAGACATTCTTAGAAGCTGGAGTTCTAGATGCTGTATACCAGTTAACTATAGGTTCTAACTTAAATTTATTTGTTTTTGCTTAAAAAAAATAAACTTCCCTCCAATTAATCAGTTAGTGGTGAAGGGGAATGCCAGCAGCAAATCACCCTGCTCTCTTATTTGTAGAGAATTCATCCCAAACCAATTCTTAACAATTTTAGCCTTAACCTACATTATTATTGAGGCCTGACTATGTTTCTGAGTAGAGACATAGACTCTATAGCCTTCAGAAGTGTCTCCATTCTAAGACATTCTGCATGTCACTTTTTTAAAACCTGCTATCCCATAAGCATAGTAAACACAAACTCTTAAGAGAAGGTCTATCTAGGTTCCAGGGAGAGGTTCACAGGATGAATCCTCCAGCAATAATTTCAATCTTTGATCCTTCTCTCTTATTGTAACACAAAAGTCTTTTTGAAAAAAAAAAGATATCTAATTTACAAATAACTTTATTAAATCTCTGCTGATGATTTGAAAACCTTTAGTGGTATTTGTAGTTGGTTATAGTGATACAGAAACATCATACAGAGCATTTTTCCTTTTTTTTTTTAAGAGCACTTTTTAATGTTTCTACTTATTGTAATTAGAAACAAACAATTTAGGGGAAATGAATTTTCAGAGACTTGTGTGAGGGCAGACCATAGAGACAATTTGGGATCCATCATCAGAACCAAGGAACACAGAGTGACTCATCTTTATTAAAGTTCTTATTTATTTCCAAAACACTGTTTGAGATGTGCTTGATTCAATCCATTTTTGGAAAGTGACTCTTATTTAATGCTTTCTACTCAGCCTCAAAATAAACAAAATCATCACATTCTGAAAATGTTTCACTTTTGTAAAAAAAAAAAAAAAACCAACAATAATACAATTAATTTGCCACCTTCCTTTTTCACTCAAATTCTAAGTGACATCAGAGGCTTTATGGGCTGTTTTAAAAAATGATTCACTTTATGGTCTAATGCTAAAATACAAAACTTGTTCAAATATATTTTTTATGGAGATGCATGTATATTTATGTGCGTGCACACACACATACATATATATATTCAAGATAAAGTAGATAACTCAGTAAATAATGAACTAATCAGACTTTTTGAGATGTCTTTTGAGTGTAGTATGAAGATGGATATCTGAGTTTTCATAAGTTTAGTGCTCTGTTAATTAACATTCTTAAGTCATTCTCTCTCAATGTTCACTTAGTCTTGGTTGTCTCATGAGCCAGATCCCTTCAAGAGTCTTTCAAAGAGGGAAGGGAGACTTTAGTCAGGCAAACAGGTGGGTCTGAACTGGTTGTGAGCAAACCACAAGAAACCGTTGGTTCTATTCCATGCAAATGTTAGAAATCTGCAAAATATATCACATGAGAAAATAGACTAGTACCATAGGGTGTAATTCATATTTGATCTCAGTGTGTCCAGATTTCATGCCTTTCCACAATATGGGTTGTCTTTTCAGCCAAGGTCAAGTGTTATTTGACCATTGTATTTTCTCAAATTAAACATATTGGCTTTGGTTTTAGGGATGGATTTTTTTGATGTTCTGAGACTGTCTTCTCTAATAACTAACAAGGAAAAAAGAGCTAATGATAATAATACAGCTGGCATCATAAATACTTGGATGAATCCATTTCCAAACACCCAAAGCATTAGGACTTAGTTTAAAATCCCACTTTCTTCACTTGCTTCATTCCTTGCAGAATAAGTGCAATTCTTCTTCCTTCAGGTTAATGGAGTTTCTGAAAAACAAAAGAAGGGGGAACTTAGAGCCATATTGAGTAGCAGAACCATAAATTTACAATGGGATAGTGAAAAGAGAGGATATAATCCAATCTTTTCATTTTAAAAACAAAAATTGAAGCCTAGAGATGGAGAGTTTAAGGCTACCCAAGTAATAACCTGTTTGATATTCCATTCAGGAAATATTTATTAAGTGCGATACATGAAAGACAGTGTGGAGTAATGGATTCAAAGATATTTCCTTTCAAGGTTTATTCTTGCTACGTCCCTTTCACACATCCCTGCCAAACTGATCTGCTGTCTATTCATTATCTATTCAATACATCATCACATTTCTATCTCTATGTTTTTACAAAGATGGTCCCTCATGTCCAGAGTGTTCTCTCTTCTCCCTACTGACTCTTAGAGTCCCTTACTTCTTTCAATGCAAGCTGTGATGCTATCCATTCCTATCCATGCCTAGCCAAAATACTTTGTGCATAGCAAGTCCTTGATAAATGAACTGAAGGGAGAAGACTACAATTAATGAGTGATTAGTCCAGAGCACAGAAAATAAAACAAAAAAAGGGCTTAAAATCCTTCAATAAAGTTCTTACTATCTTAGAGAAAAACATCCTAATAATTATACAAAATTTAGGCAACACTTAATATTTTTATATATGGATTAATGGTTAGTGTTTAATTCTCTGAGCTAGAAGATAAGACTTGTGGTGAGTCTATGATGAGATGGGGGTCAGTTTGTAGACAACCAGAAACTTAAAATACAAGATAATTTTATTTAGGCTTTCTGGGGAGAATTCAATTACTTCTAGTTCAAGTTTAGCTATATTGGTGGAGGTGTCTTGAATGTATCTAAAGCACAATGATCTAGAAACAAGAGTGATGCAATGGCCTCAGCAAGGCAATTCCTGATACTCTGTAAATAACTAGAAAATAGCATCATTTCACTTTTAGATTTAGTTAGATTATTACAGAAAATTTCACTTGATCTAATCATTTCTGCAAAGACACTAGTTTTCAGAAAATTAAGGAACCTGGCTAAGGTTATATAGTAATAATCTAAAGCAGATAGATACAATGTAAATAAAGCATGCTGGCTCTGGTGTCAACCACAATTCAAATCCCAGCTCTTTCAGTTATTACTTATGTAATCTGGGAAAAGTCATGCAAATTCTCTGAGTCTTAATTTCCTCATTTGTTAAATGAGAGGGTTTTAGACTAAATGTTCTGTCAGGTTTATCTCTATGATTTTTTGATCTACATACATATGATTTCAGTTGAAAGTAGAATTCAGATTTCCTGATTCCAAAACCTACTGGCTCATTCTGATATACAGTATAGCCTTTTCAACTAACATTTATTCACCATTATTTGTTTTTCTTCAATCACCTACAGATGTCTACTCTTATATTCAATTCTTGAGAGAAAAATATAAATGTGTGCATTGTGATTCATTTAAAGAAACTTACAGATGGGTGCATCTTTCTACAAATGACAAGTGGCTGATAAGTTTGAAGAATGATCTAGGACTGTTTAAAAGCAAACATCAAGTTACCTTTGACCTGTGATAAGTAGAATAAACAAGACAATGAACCCATTACCTTTGTTGAGTGAATGAATAAATCAATCAATGATATAGTATCAGTGACACATTCCCACTTTGAAGAAGAATGTAATTTATCTATTCAATTCAACAAGTTCATTGGCATTGCTATCAATCCATATTAATATAAGCTCTTTGACTCATATGATCTCATTAAAAGATAAATATGTCTATACGCAAATGGGGTAATCAAAACAATATATTTAACTTGTATACATTCTCTATATAAATGTAGAAAGAGAAGGAAATCAGGTGAATAGTGATCATTTTAGGGAAGGGCTATTATTTCCAATTGTGAGGGGATTGGTTTATGTCACATTTTCTATATTACCCCCTTATATCTCTGCTAAGAGTGTTAGAGCTAGCTCATATTGGCTTGTGTAGGTTAATTGTTAAGTTTTTAGCATGAGCATCTGTATATCAGAAATTGAAAAACCCTACAAATTAGGGCTTGATTTATTTTGTTGTTGATAATGATTACTGACTAGACTTAATAAAGTGATGGGGAAAATGTTAATAATTCAGACTAAACTTAAAAGTGTGTGGACTATATTTCCCCATTTAACAGTACATCTCTACCTGTGATCCATAAGATTAAAAAACTGGTAGGAGAATATGTAGGAAAAAGAAAATAGCCTCTGTCAGGAATTAAATAACATTGTTAGGAAAGGTGACACATTTGATCTATATTTTAAATGAAAAGTTCTTTCTGGAAAGATTCTATTGATGTAGATT
Organism: Sminthopsis crassicaudata; assembly: GCF_048593235.1. Lineage (NCBI taxonomy): Eukaryota > Metazoa > Chordata > Mammalia > Dasyuromorphia > Dasyuridae > Sminthopsis > Sminthopsis crassicaudata. Next base: position 139,796,236 of record NC_133618.1, on the reverse strand, counting down.
GTATTAAGGATAAATAAGAGAAAAGCCAAAAAATTAATTTGAAATGGAACGAAAAGAGAAAACAAAGAACTTTCTATGGTTCCATGCTACTACTTGCACAATCTTTGGATATTCAGGAGAAGGGGTTCCAGGGTTATTCTTCTGTTTCTTGCATTAGGATTTGGGGAAAAAGCATCAAGTTTGATACTGCTAGTGATCTATGGTGCTGTGGAACTTTTTAACATGTTATTGAACTGGGACTAGGGTATTCCTAAGGTACCTTGAAACTGGTAAGGTAAAAGACATTAGTATTTTTTCTTAAAGACATCTATGAAAATGGTCCTAGAGAAGGATGATAGAACAAGAAAGAAAAGAAAGGGTGGAGTATAGCAGAGAAGGAAATGCTAAATATTCATAAGAATTTTTAGAACATCAGCAAATTAACAAACTACTGTCACCACTGAAAAGCTACGGTGTCTTTGAGAGTTCTAATGAAGAGAGAATTTCAGAAGGAGACTTGGTCAGAAATATGGGCATTGTTAGACAAAACTCCTTACAGATTATAAAACGTAAGGAAATTCTCAGTGATATATTTTGTGGAACTTACCAGACAGCCTTTTTGCTTAGAGGTTTGTCATAGCATTTCACAAATACCACAGGTTCTTTTCCTTTCTTCAGATGGGAGATTTTATCTCTAGAACAGAAGACTACCCTATGAAAGAAAAAGGAGATGAGGATATGTTATGAGACTCCCATCAATTCTATACAATGAAATAAATCAAAAACAGCCAAATCAGTTTCTGCAAACATTGCAACAATCAACAATCATGTAAACCTAAATCTTTTCCTCCCTTTATTGGAGTTTAATGCTTCTACTGATATTTAATGTGGCATGAACTGAGGGCCTCTCATTATCTTGATTGAGAATTGGGTTTCAGTCCTATATGAGAAACATTCTGGCTTGAGCAAGTAACTTTTAATTGTTTTCTTCCTGGTCACCACCTCCTGGATTCTCTGACTTCCTTCAAGTCCCAAATAAAACTCTACCTTCTACAAGAAGCCTCTCCTAAGCTTTCTTAATTCTAATGTGTTTCCTCTGTTGATTATTTACAAATTTATCCTGTGCATTTCTTTTTTTGTATATAATCATTTGCATGATGTCTCTTCCATTAAACCATGTGCTATCTGACATTAATACCTAGAATGTAGTAGGCATTTAATAAGTGTTTGTTAACTGACTTAAAAGCTCTGCAATCCACAAATTACAGAATGGGTATTGATTCATATTGGTAAAGGGAATTTTATCATCAGAAGTTCTCTCCTCTAAAGAAATCACAGATGTGAATTAAAAAAAAAACACAAACATTAAAATCTTACCACAAGTTTATGTGAAACTGAAATTGCTAGACATAATTATGCTACTCTAAAGTTTCCAAAAAGCTTTATGGAAAATTTTTTGCTAATTAGATGAAATCTTGTAAAAGATTTAGCTTCTACTCTAGCCATTCCAGATATAGGGGGACCTCATTGAATTCCACCTTTTCTAGGCAGAGTGTCTACAAGGAACCATATCACAGAAAAAGCAGGGAATTAGAGCTTCTGGATTTCTAACTCCAGTCTCCTGTTGATTTAATGTACCAAACTCATGCTGTGGAATCTGGCAGTATTCTCCCTTTCCCAGCATATTTGTGAAGGAATTGTTATGAGAAAGATTTCTAATGAAAATGGCTCCATTTAGAGCAATGCTAAATGCCTGCGTTCTAAGACCATAGAGAAAAAGCCAGGAGAATTTTTAGGAGTCTCACCCAGCTCCCTCATTTTGCAGATGAAGCATGGAAGTCTAGAAAGTCTAGATGACTTGCCTAAGATGACATGGCCAATGGATCTCAAAGCCAGAATTCAAAAGCAGGTCCCTTGACCATTAAGTTACTGTCCCAGGTCACCTTCAGGGCCAACTGCCTGTCTACCTAGAATGAATGCAAATTATGGAGTAGCTAATCCTTAACCCCCTTCCCTTTCCTACTAAAGTTAAAGGGAGCCCTAAATGAAGTCAGATAAGAGTAAATTTAGTTACTTTTTCTGAGTTTCTCCTGCTTTGACTCTGATTTTCTGGATGCCAAAGCCAGTGCTGCTCCACCAGTCAGACCAGCTGAAGAAAGAATCGCTTTTCCACTGCAGTTTCACCATGAGCAGCTCGCCAATATCTATCTCCGTGTAAATCAGGAAGGAGTAAGTCTGGTTGGTGGACATTTCAGGCCTGAGTAAAAATAATAAATGTCTATTACTATATTATTACATTATTGCAAAGATAAGAAATATATTTAAAGTAACAAAAAAGTTTCTAGTTATTGAAACAAGTACTTTGTATAAGCAGGAGGAAAAGGGCACAGAGCAGAGATTAAACATCTAATTTTTTGAAACAGAAATTGGGGTTTCTTGGGCTATTAATAACATTTGTTTTGCTCAGACTTGTAGTTGTACAAGGGAGCTCTCTAGGATTATTTATTTGTATATGAAACTATGAAACAAGTTTAATTTTTTTTAAAAGTTGCTACTTACAGGGTAATAGAGATTTCCTCACTCTCTGCTACCGTGCCATACAGAGAGATCAGTAACACCTGGTTGGTCTGAGTCACACTCTCAGTCCCAAGAAAATGTAACTTCACCTGATAGTGGAAGACTGAAAAGGAAGAAAACAGAGAATTACTGATTAAATATTCTTGAGGGTTCCACAGATAGAGAACTTGAAATCAGTCCAATTAAACCAAATAAACAAGTGATAATGAAACAGAAAATATTTATTAGCATGTCCATGAAATTCAGATCTGTTTGGATTATCTGGATAGATGATAAGGAGAACTTAAAGGAGAGGCAGCCATGGTATAGGGGTAAAAGGTTGGATTTGGAGTCAGATGACCTGGCTTAAACACTTTCTATCTTTAGGCCAGGTATTTATTTTCTCTAGCCTCAATTTCCTTTTTTGTATAATTAATGGGATGAATTAGATGACTCCACTGGTGCTCTTCCAGTTTTATGTTTATGATCTTTGAAAGCATGGGGCAAAGTTTAGAGAGGAAATTCCCCTATCAGGAAAATATTTTAAAAATGGATTTGATTAAGGAAATACTAAAATACAACATTTTTTTTGAGTTCTACATGAGTTTTGTGTAGGCTATTATACTAATGAGAAAGGGGGAAAGAAAGAGAGAGAGAGAGAGAGAGAGAGAGAGAGAGAGAGAGAGAGAGAGAGAGAGAGAGAGAAGAGACAGAGAGACAGAGACACAGAGAGAGGAAAAAAAGGGGAAAGAAAGAAAAAAGAGAGAGAGACAAGATTGAGAGACAGAGAAAGAGAGAGAGAGAGAATAGGCTTAATAATGGTTATCAAATATAGGAAGGAATGACAGATGAATAATAGCCAACTGGCTTTATGTTTCCATTGAGGAAGTGTGTTACCATTTCTCAGGAAAGGTTCTTCCTACCTTTGTAGGGCATCTGAGAACGGGTCTTCAGGTACATTTTGCTACTTCTCTTGGCTCTCACTTTGTTGATCTCATAGCCCATGTTGTTGCAACGATTCTTCCTACAGCTCAGGCAGAGCCCCTTCTCAAAAGCTTCCTTTGAACTGCAGCGGTAAGCCTTACTAGGGTTTTCTTCATTCAGAAGGGAGTCAATGAAGAGATGAATGGATCGTTCATGAGAACATTTCACCAGCTGATCCATATCTTGAAAAGAAAATCATAACCAAAAAAAGTACTCTTTGAAAAGAAATTCTCACTCTCTAGAAAGTCCATACATCATGTGATCCATTTGCATGTCTAGATTTCCGTGTGGTACTGAGTGAGATGACCCTAGAATCCCTCCATAGTTAGATGATGACATCTATCAACTTTCAGTGCTCAACTGGGATTCCAATTTTGGGAACATTCATAGAAGATACAAGGAGGGAAGTAAATTTTACAGAATTTGCCTTTCTTTTATAGAGAGTATTCCACCATTTTCATTAATCCATTTATTTATTTTGTTTCAGGGCATTCTAACAATACAGGTAGTGTATGGTAGTAGATAGAGTCCTGGGCTTAGTATCAGGAAAACCTAGATTCAAATCTTGCCTCTGAAACTTTCAACCTGTGCAACCCTGGGTAAGGCCATCCTCTAGTTGGATAAGGACTGAGGAACAGTAACAGAAAGAAGGTTGGACTTGTAGTTAGACAATGTGGGTTGAATCCTGGCTCTGTGACCTTGGACATGTTAATTCAACTTTCTACAGTCAATCCACTGTAACACAATCAACTCTGAATCTGAATTTTGGAGGCTAAAAGGACCTCAGCAGTCATCTAGTGCAGTTGAACAATGACCAATAGGCCTAATCTACAAAATAAGAGCTGGATTATAATCTGTGCAGGTAGTGTCTCCATATTGGGAGTTCCCTATATTAAAGATCCCACAGTTTCTTTGGTGAATGTTCCCAGAAGACTTAACAGACCATGGTATAGTTATACAATTCCATATAGAAGTGACAAACTCTGCCTTCTTCTTCTGAGTGTGGCAGAACCAAAATGAAAAGTAATTGGGAGATATTTAACAAACTAAATTAAAAAATACAATACAATATAATGTTAATCTGTGGTTTTCCAAGTCAATATGTATTAGAGTTTTACATCATTGCTCTAGAGCATTCCAGAAGCAATAAGAGTCTTTCCCTGCAGTAATAGCATCCATGGAGGTGATTACAGGCATTATTAATTTTGTTTTATAGGTAAGTAAACTGAGATTAAGATCAGGTAAGTGACTTGTTTGAGGGTATATAATCAGTTGTTGCAGCTTAAGAGAGGCCATGAGATGGGAGTCCAGAAAAAGGATATTGTTAAAAACAAACAAACAAACAAACTCTGCTGATGAATGGCTATTGGGATTAACTAACGGAGTAGGGAAATGAGTGAAAATCAGAATTCTATTCCTGCTTTGCCACTGTGATCCCTACCAGCTTGTCTATGATTCCACACTGTGCAGAATTCAATTAAATTCAATTAAAACTCTCATTTGACCATATTAAATATCTGGGTTGATAAATGAGCAATTGTCAAGAAGCTATCTCATCTCATGTGGATAACAATGAAACTCACTTTCTGGGGATATGGAGAATGCTATTGTCACCAAGGCAAAAAATAAAAATAAAACAAAACAAACCAAAAAAGATAAGCTTAACCTCCTTTTGGTTGACATTTACCTCCCAGACCTTTTGTTGCAATTTGGTTAATAGCATCAAAAAGATTACACCCCGGTTGAAAGAAGCCTCCATTAGGATAAATGTCAACATGTCCCACTGGCTTCTGGATTCCAATACTTCGGCCAGGTGATCCTCGAGTGAAGGTATGCAATACATCTACAAAATCAGCATCATCAGGAGAAAGGCGACTGGTGGCTTCAGCATATTCAAAATTAGGTCCAGCAGGATCTAAGCCTAAATAAAATAAAACCAAGAGTCACCAGCTACTCAAATTTGTTTCCCCCCCATAAGATTACTTTATTTTATAAGTTAAGTCAACACTGAATCTGAGAATTAAAATTTAAATGGCAGCAATGTAGTATAGTAAATGGACCTGGGCCAGAATCCTGCCTGTCAAGGGTCTTCAGGCAAGTCAATGAGCCAGTTTAAGATTCAGTTTTCTCATTTAGAACCAGTTGATGCACAGTTGATAGAACACTGGACCTAGAAGACCCAAGTACAGCTCTTGTCTCATACACATAATAGTTGTGTAACTCTAGGTAAATCATTCAACTTCTGTTTGCCTCAGTTTCCTCAACTGTAAAATTGGGATATTAACTGCACCTTCCTCATAAGGTTTGTAAAGATCAAATGAGATAATATTTGTGAAAATTGCTTAATACAGTGCATAGCACGTAGTAGGTGCTAAATAGATGCTTCTTTCCTTCTTCCCCTTTGCCACTAATCATGCCCCAAATATGATAGTACATATTTCATCTCTGTGATTTTGCACAACTGGCTCTTTTACCTCCCCATCCTCCATTTCCAGGCCTGGAACACCATTCCCTTCTCAGACCTGTATCTTTCAGAAATAATATCTTCCTTCAAATTTCCACTTAGGTCCTACTTTTTATTGAAGTATTTTCTTAATTCTTATAGTTTCAATACTTTCTTTTCTGTACACATGTTATATCACACAAATGAACTGTCCTTTTTAAGTGCTCAATAAGTTATATTTAAAAATAGAATTTATCTATCATTTATCCTTATAGCAGGATGGTTTATAGCATCAGAAAAGACTACATTCTAGTTGAAAGAAATCTTCATCAACATGCCCCACTGGCTTTTGGATTCCAATACTTTGGCCAGGGTATCCTCAAATGAAGATGGGTAATACATCTACAAAATCAACATCATCTGGAAAAAGGCGACTGGTTACTTAATCTTACCCACAATTTAAAACTCAATTCAAATGTCACCTCTTCCAATCTTCTTCCCTGTCCCCAATTTAAAAAAAAAAACCAAAAACTTTTGTTTTCATTCCTCCTTTGATATTTTGGTTAGCTTTTGTTCTCTGACCATGTTAGAATCATCCACAATGGAAAATAAAGAAAAGACAATATGTCCCATATTCATCTATCTAAAATAGCCCTGTTGTAATGGAGTGTTTCTGCCCAATCCTTAACATGTCCTTACCATCTCAAATCCCCAGATAATATGATCATGGCCTACACATTACTCTGATTCTCCTAGGGAACTTGAGGCTCAATCAATCCTGTCTCCTTACCAGTAATTCTGTTAACTTTTTTATTCATCAGACTTCCTGCAATGCCAGCAGCATGAGCGCCAAGGCTGTAGCCCAAGAGATGAACGTTGTCCCATGGGTAGTTGAACTGTTCCTTTAGAAAAAGAAGGGGAAAATATGAATTCCAGAGCTATTGGTATAATCACAAAGTCAAAAGAAACATGGAATGAACAGCCAGGTGAATTGTGAACATGTGAACAGTGAAGGAAAAAATGAGGATTACTCCAAATGAATTCTATTCTTTTAAATTTTATATGTTACACATAAAAGAGACAAAAGCTGCTCTAGTTAGGTAGAACTTAATTCTTTTCCCTGAGTTGTCCAAATTCGACACTTGTATTATCAGCTTTGAACTTTCCTTTTTTTTTTTTTTTTTCTCTCTCTTTAACTGGCTTTCTCCCAGAGTCCTTTACCTCTTCACTTCTTCTATTTAGACGAATTCCTAACAATGGTCCAATCTTTAACTTTACAGAGGAGGAAACTGAGGCCTAGGGAGGGCTAGACTCCAAGTACCCAAGTCTTCTGACCCCTAACCTTTCATTCTCTTCCATGCTGCATGGATTCTCTCTCTTTTTTTTTTAAATTAATTTTATAATTATAACATTTTTTTGACAGTACATATGCATAGGTAATTTACATTATCCCTTGTCCTCCATTCTGTTCTGAATTTTTCCCTTCCTTCCCTCCACCCCCTCCCCTAGATGGCAGGCATTCCCATACATATTAAATATCTTATAGTATATCCAAGGTACAATATATATGTGCAGAACCGAATTTTGTTGTTGTTGTTGCAAAGGAAGAATTGTATTCGGAAGGTAAAAATAATCTGGGAAGAAAAACAAAAAAAAAAAAATTGCTCACAGTTCACACTCATTTCCCAGTGTTCCTTTTCTGGGTGTAGCTGATTCTGTCCATCATTGATCAATTGGAATTGGATTAGCTCTTCTCTGTGTTGAAGATTTCCACTATGGATTCTCTTGACCTCAATTTCCCACCCTGACTGGTTCCATCCCACCCTAGGCTTTTCCAGAGTGTTGGCATGTTGTTGTCCCCAAAGTGCTTAGGATAGAAATGTTGCCAAAGACCAGCTCTCAGTTAACTTTGTGAAGGAAAACAAAATGGCCCTCTTGCCCTTTCAAAGGGAATTTGAATTTTGACTATGGAATTTTAAGCATAAAGTCAATGAATAGGATGTGGGTTGAGAGGGGGAGGTTCTTCCCCATGTCCCTGAAATGACTCTGTGTAGGTGGTGCCTATTGTACCTACTTGCTCTCAACAAATGTGCACACTGGACAGTGCAGGGGAGGACAGAACTACGTTTTTATCAAATAGTTTCACAAGGATAAATAATGACCGAAAACTTGAACTTTTTAGAGAGATTTAAATTGTTCTTGAGGAATATACATACAAGTCAAAAAAGAGGAATACTGACCAGGATTCAACTCTGGAATCCATGGCCAAAAGAACTCTACTACATGCTATATTGTTTTACATGTACTTACCGCCAGCCAGTTGATAAATCTGGCGACATCTTTTCCTACCAGCTTTGTGTAGCTGGCAGATATTGGATAATGCTGCTGGGCTCTCATCAACCAATCGACTACAATGACATTGGAGTCTGGTTCTCTCTTGAACAGAGCCCCTACAAGTTTCGGCACCCAGCTCTCATACATTCCTGTCACCTGGAAAAGAAAACAAAGATGACATATTAACATGATATTTTTGAAAAATATCAAACTACAGTCTGCTACAAAAAATAGTGATTCAAGCTATGCATGGTCCATATGGTCCACTGGGATTTACCCAGAGTCAAAAGATGCAAAAGATTCCTATCACATTGAGTGGACTCCCAGTGAAAGATTTCTGGGAAGATGAGGATAATGGTAGGACAATTAGTTCTGGGGAGGTTTCAGTTTGGAAGAAGTACTGAAATCAAGGAACCTTGTGACTCCATATACCCTGGCAAAAAAACTCTCACAAGACAGATTAAGCCAGATAAGTGACCAACAAGCCTCGGACCCATCAATGAGTTAAGGGAATATCTACCCGGATCATGTGAAGATTTCCCCCAGTGGAATGGATAAAAATAATTTGTTCCAGTGGCTATGGAGGCTGCTGACGCAGGTGCTGTGGAGTGCTTAGAGCTTGGTCAGACATCAAAGATGCCAAGGTCACCCATTGCATCCTGGACCATTGCCATTATTCTTGACTTCTGTCCTGTCAGTGGACTTTGATGACTCAGGAAGAGAGAGGGAAGATGATGACTTTGTACAACTCTGCCTCATTTAAACCCAATTCATGTGCAAGTCAAGACATTACCTGCGATGTCACTGGTCCGCTCTGAAAACTTAGGATGACAACAACCACTATCACCAAAAACAATGAAATAATAGCTCCCTCATAATGTAATATAAAGAAAAGGGAGAATTAGCAACAGGGAAATCCATCACTTATTAATTAAATAAATGTAATCAGGATCTTTAGTTCAGTCCAATAAAGATTTTTAAGTGCTTACTGTGAGCAGACACTGCATGGAGTATTGGGAATGCTAAAATAAATACACAATGGAGAGAGGGAATGAAATAAATATTGATATAGCACCTACTAGGTGTCAGTTAACATGCTAAGCACTTTTTACAAATATAACCTCATAACAACTCTATAAAATTGATAGCTATTATTTCTATTTTACATTTGAAAAATCTAATGCAAATTAAGGTTAAATGAGTGGCCCACTGTCACATAACTAGTAAGTGCCTGAAACTAAATTTGAACTCAGGTCTACCTGACTTTAGGCCAAGAACTCTATCCACTGCACCACTAACTGCTTGTGGACTTTATATTCTAGTGGAGAGTTAAGACATATGATTATAGTATGAGAAAAATCGGGAATTGGGGAACAAGAGAAACTTAACATAGCAGAGCATTTTCACAGAAGGGATAACACCCTGCATTGTAACTCTAAAACATTCTAAAGGTATAGACAAGAAAGGAGTATATTCCAGATTTGTGCAAGTACAGAGAGCCAGGGGATGGTTATTTCCAGTCTAGATAGAATTAACTTGTTTGTGAGAGGAAGATACAAAATAGGATTAGAATTGTATGTAGGAATCTATTGAGTTAGGCTTGACATTCCTGACAAAGGAATACAGATAATCACTCTGTGTCAAGCACATTGTGCTCTCCTGGTTTGTTTAGAAGGTCTTTTTTCCCAGGTAAATCTTAATTCAGCCTTAATTAGAATAATCCTCCTGAGCCCAAATAAATGATATCTGATTCCATTATATTGTCCTCAAAATTGGTTTAATTCACTTTGTATCAGTAACCTTCTAATTGGGAATACTTTATTCTATTATTTTATTCATTTCTACAATTTTTAGTGTGACTAAATTCTCCATTTTTTTTTGGTCCCATCCAAATCTACACACAGTAAGACTAGGTTAATCTGTTATGTACCAAGTTCAGCTTAATTCAGTGTAAGTGAGCACCCATTAAGGAAATCATCCTTAAAAGCCATTTCAAAAGTTACTCCCTCAAAACAAAGAGATATCTGGCAGTGTAGGAAACAGGTAGAACAGTGATCTCTAACTCCAAAACAAAGGGAATCCATTGGCATCAGTTGGTGCCTTATTTGACTGGCTTCTATCATGTTAAAATAGCTCTTATTTTTCCTGGGACACCATCTTCTTAAAGTAATCAAGAAATTGAATGCTAGAACCATCTCTGCCACTAAATGAACCTGAAGCAAGTTCCATCATCTCTCTGAATCTCAATTTTCTCATCTGTAAAATGAAGGTAACAAAACATGTTATACTTCACACAAATAGATTTAGAGCAAGAAGAGACATTGTAAGGCATTTACAGATACAATATAGATCCCCTTCTTTTAAAGATGAGGAAAGTGAGGTCCAAATGAGATAAAAGAACTGTGATTGGTTATATAACCTAATGTTATTTTAGGAAGCAATAGAAATTTTACTAAAGATTCTCTTAGCATTCTGCTGCTTAATCTTTGCATTTCCTCTGAGTGAGCACGTTGGGCTGCTTAGACATAGTTAAATAGGTCTGCCCTCCTCTCATTGTCAGCATCTTCTTCTCAGATGGTGCAGTGGTACCCTCAGCAGCAGCAGCCATTCAGGAGGGGGTGATGTCACTGGTAGAATGCAAGGTTAATCACTTCCAAAGGGAATGAGACCCTCCTCCTTCACAATGAGGTCCCTGTATTTTGGTGCTTGTCGGGCAGAATCCAGGCAAGTGGCAGGGCTCCAATACAGCTGCTTCTAAAGAGCTTCTGTGCTTGGTTATGTGTGTGCTACATACTAAACATTCTTTCAGCTTCTGCATGAGAGAGCTGACAAAATCCCTTCACTTTCCTACTTTGCACAGAAAGCAGTTTTCCTTTGTGCAAGCATCAGATCTGGCAGGAGAATCCTGTCTGCTCCTGACCTCAGGTGCAACAGTTTCCTTGAAACTATCAACCTTTTCAGATTAGGTAAAACTAATAGAAGATAAACTCTCAAGAAATCTCCTTTGCTCAAATTGTTTGATATAGACAAATTTACCAGTGGAATGGGTTGCATTGCAGACAGAGCAACAGGTTTGGAATCAGGAAGATGATATTTACTAGTTGTGTGACCCTGGGCAAGACATTGAACTCTTTTTACAACTCCATTGTCTTTGCTAAAGAAAACTCCAAAAGGGGCCATGGAGAGCCAGACGTGACTGAACAACAAAATTAATGGAATAATAATCCAATCTCAAGTTAATATAGTCATACAGGCAGGACTCGTTGCTGTTTTTCAATCTTGTGTGTCCCCATTTAGGGTTTTCTGAGCAAAAATACCAGAATGGTTTGCCATTCTCTAGTTCATTTTACAGGTGAGAAAGCTGAGATAAATAGGGTTAAATGACATATAGCTAGTAAGTGTTTGAAGTCACAGTTGAACTCCGGAAGATTCATCTTCATGACTCTAGGCTTGATACTGTCCACTGTGTGCAACCTAACACACAGTAAACATTTAATATGCATTTTTTTGATCAACTGACTAAACTTCTGCCTTAATCCACTGGCTAAGTAAATGGCAAATCATTTGTCAAATCTTTGCCAAGTCCCCATGAATAGCATGGTCCAGAGGATCATAAAGAGTCTGATATATCTGAACAACAATCTCTATATTATTATTATTTTTTTGCAATCTCTTTGTTTTACAGATGCAGATGCCAAGGGACAGTGAGTAAGTGATTCCTGTCTCCCAGACCAGTGCTCACTTATTTGGATAAATATTAAAAGCAGAGCTCCTGTCAATTCAATTGAATGAATTCTTAAACATCAGAGGTTCATTCATCTTCTGTCTAAAACTATTTCAAGGTAAATATTTATTTTTGATAAGCTAATATTTTATAATATAAATACAGTTTATCTTAACAATATGTTTTAAGGTAGGATAATGAACCCACAATATTTATGCGCTATATTGACCATGCTCCTTTGGTCACATAATATTCATTACAATTACATTTCATTTGTGTTTATAGGAAAGATTCTTAAGTGCCATAGTGAAAGAAAATGTGACTGGACCCACATTTGTTCATTCATCTGGCTCTATTTTCCTCATAATCTTTTTTAGTATCAATTTCAAGGACCATAACCCTTGAAATTATGGAGGGATTGCCTCATAACTTGAAAAACAAAGATCATCACTTAAAAATCGTTTTAAATGGGCAATGAAAAGAGCAGGTGTCTTGAATTAGCAAAAAGCAAACAAACAAATATTTGAATCTGATAAATTAAAGTGTATATTCCATGTTGAATAAGCAAATGTATGAACATGCAAAAAGTAAAATTAGCACATATCAGAGTTCTCACAAAACAATTTGTTTTGTTCTGTTTTTGTTTTAAGGCAATAAAGAATTCTGCAAAAGCATTGGCCAAATATAAGCCCAATACTTGAATTTCATGATTGTTCACTTTTGACCCTGGGGTTGTAGCAGCTCAGTAGAGCTCTTTTCTCTAGACCTGCTATCTTACCGTCCATCCATGAATCACCACGAAGGTTTTGCTGCTATGATTGAAGTTACATCCAGCCACAGAATTAATGTCCCCAGGAACAAGGTGGCACCTATCCTCAGTGATTTCTTCTGGAGTCCTTAGGGCAAACTTACTTTCAATATCTTTAAAATCATCATTTTCTCTTTTTCCTGTTAGTGGAAAAAAAGAAGGGTTAGCATTGTGTTTGGAAGGATCATGATATGAGTCTATAGACAAAAAATGATTACTAATGGTTTCATCCTTTGCTCAAAGTAGCTATGGTAGCTCCCTATTGTCTACTCAGAAGAAGTTGGTGGCGTAATAGACAGAGTGCTTAGTCTAGAATTAGGAAGACCAAGGTTCAAGTCCAGCTTCATATAATTTGCCAGTTATATGACAAGTGGGCATGTTACTCAATCCCTTAGCAGTTCTCCAATCAATCAGAAACCATTCATTAAGAACCTATTTTGTGCCAAGCACTCTGATAAGAGTCTATGTGGCAGAGAAGGTACTGACCAAAATGAACTAAATTTCCTATACTAAATGAAATATGAGATCTGTTTTCTCTCTCTAATATATACATAAGCAAAATATACCACTGCAAAGATTCTGAAAAGGAGCAGTAAAACTTCTGGTCTGAAGTTTATAACCTGAGATTTAAAGCCTAAAGACAGAACCAATATATATATCTAAAGGGAAATCACAGACTTCTTTATTATTTGTTGGCAAATTACTTCTTTTTATTTTTTGCTAATCTGTTTTCCAAGAAGTTAACAATAACTATATGATCAGCATCCACTACCATTCCTAAACTTTAGCCAGTATAGTGACTTTGGAATTCTAGTGAAGATTATGTCAATTCCCATTTATTTTTCTAATAAGAACAAAAGAATACTTGTTAATTTAATCCATAATGAGGCTTGTAAAGATAAACCTGACAGATATCTGATAACAGAAACTCAAAGATTACCCAGGGATCTTAACAAATTTATCTCAGTGTTATCTCAGGGAAGTCCAGTGTTTTCAGTTGTAATAATCTATTACCCAGATCTAATATTCCAATAAGTAGTTCATGATCAGCACTAAATTTCCAACTGAAAACTGAAAACAGCATTTAGCATTCAGGATAAAAAACCAAATTTGGCAAAGAGATACCCACATGGCAAAAGCTGGACTTTAAAGAGGAGTCTGTTCTAAACCCTGGTGAAAAGCCAATCTTTAATATAATCTTTATTCCAATAAAGGCCCAAGCAACATACTTGAAATTAAAAAGTCAACAAAACATTTATTAATCTCTTTCTGCTCACCTTGTAAGAAAACTTAATTTCCAAGTCCCATGGAAATGAGTCTCCCATAAGATGAGGAAAGAGGGTTGGTCTTGAGTTAGAAAGACTTGATTCAAGGTAGGCTTCTACCTACCTATCAGGTGTGTCTAAGGGCAAATCATTTGACTTCATAGAGGTCTTAGAATTGTCTCTAAGGCTGTTAGTTACAAGAGTGTGGCAGACAAGAGTCCTCACCTAATCAGAGGATTTGCTTAATTGAATTCAGACATCAGGAAAATGATGAGCACTGCTAGGATATATTTTGGTTGGGAGATAATTCAGTAGTCTCCCTAAATAAGTTATCAATATCCAAATGAAGGGCATGTTCTCATGACAACTAGCCCTCTACCTTTGTGTAGGCTTTCTGAACTTAAGCAACATGTGTTATTTCATCTTTGTATCTTCCCAAGCTATGAACATTGTGCTCTGCAAACAAAAATAGTCCATAATTTTCCATGTGTTAGGAGAACATTCCCTGAATTCTGGATCTCATGATTTAGATTTGAGTCTCCTTCCTCCAAACCAAAATAGATCCACGCTTACCTGCTTTCCTTAATTCAGTTGCTTGGTTGTTCTTGAAAAGAACCAGTGACATCACAAGGGTGATACCTTGACTTTGAAATGAATTGGACTTGAGTATACAACAAACCTATTAGGTGTAAGGCTCTGTGGTAAGCACTGGAATACAATAACTGTAGAGATAGGAAGCTTAGATATTTTTGTTTGAACAGTATTTTTTGGCCAAATTCCATATTCCAATTATCTGCAGTTAGAAAGTGCTTTGAAAAGCCTGAAATTCAATTGCAATACACAACCGCCCCATTTTTGCTTGGCCTAAAGGTGGGGCTTCTGTTTAATTCATCATCTTATGGAAGAGATCTGGAACTTCCTATTGTGTAGTGATTACAATGAAGATTCAAACTTAAGCAAAGTATGAGAGAAGAAAACAGGGAGAGAAGGAAGGATAAGCTAATAAATTAATGCTTTTAATCATAAAATTATAGATGTAAAGCTGAAAGGCATTTTAGAAGTTATCTATTACATCCTCCACATTTTACAAATGGGAAAATTGAGATTTTTAAATGACTTGTCCAAGTTCATACTGAATGACAGAAATAGATCTTGAACCCAGGTCCTTTTAGTTCAAAGGAGAAAGCTTCCTATATCCCTATATCTTCTATATACCAATAAGTTCTTTAGTAGCTGGATTAATTCTGCCACCAACTAATTGTGTAACCTTAAGCCAATAACTTCACTGATCTGGTCCTCAGTCTCCAACTGGGAGAGTTGGACAAGTCAATATTTAATTTTCCTTCCAGCTGAGACTCAGATCAAGAATAAGGTCCTTCTATGATGTCTTTCTAGCTGCCTTCTGTAATAAGGACCAGCAGAGCAAAATATTGGGGTCAAGAAGTTTATTGATAATCTGATCCCAAATTTTCTTGGACTACTTAACATTCAACTTCTTACAAAGAAAACACTGAGGAATCCATTTACAGGATCTCTAAAGAGAGAGAGCATTCATTGGGCATGATTGAAAATCTGACTTTTTAGTGCCTGACATTAGGGCTGCTTCAGGCCTACAACATTCCTGGTTTCCTAAAAAAAGTAGTTGTGGTTACCAGCCTGAAGTCAGGAGGACCTGAGTTCAAATGTGATCTCAGCTGTGTGACTTTAGGGAAGTCACTTGACCCCTATTGCCTCAGAAGAAAAAAAAAAAGTAGTTCTTGTGGGGTTAAGAATAATAATGAAGAAAAAATGCTTATTTATAGCCAGACAATAATTCAAAGATAAGAAATAGGGTTGATGTATAAATCTAAATAACTAGGAAGATTTAAAAAGGTAAAAACTAACTTATAGGATCTCAGTATAAAAACTACAAGAAATAGTGACAATTATTTGGTCCAATACCCTAATTTTACAGATAAAAAATTTGAGACCAGAGATGTGGATCATCAGAGGTACCATTCCAACAGTTCCATTTCTCCTTAACTCCACATTCAACAATCTTTCTACAAGGACAGGGGTGCTAACTTGAGGCCCATAAATTTGTTTTTGTTTGTTTTTTAATATTTCTGATAATCGTATTTCAATAAAATTTCTTTCCTTTGTAATTTTATGTGCTTTATTTTATGAATTTAAAAACATTATCCTGAGAAAGTTTCAATATTGGACCACCACAGAAAAAAGGTTAAAATTTCTGAACTAGAGTAGGAAATCAGTCACTGCTAGCCATCCAAGTCATGGATGGCTTAGATAGGCTAAATTTTTTTCAGTGAACAAAAGAAATGTAAATGGCTAAAATAACCACTTATCTGCAGTCTTTGGATATAAAGGTCATTTAAAATGCAATTTCTTCTTGGGTAGCTGTGTCCTCTCTGAGGAGGAATAAAGTATTTAAACAATAAGCATTCTTTAAAATTTGCTATGACTGAAATTTATAATCATTTACCCAGACTATGTTCACTAGCTGCCAAAGTAATAAAATGGATAACCTCAAATAAGTGGATAACTGGGGGAAGGCAGAGAAATCATTCCAAATAGGCATTTGATGAAATTGGTCTCTTGAATTCAACATTATCTCAAGGCAGCAAGAGTCTAAATTAAATCTGTTTTAATATTGATTATTCTTTTTTTTTTTCCAGAAAAAATAGCAAAGATTTACTGGAAAGCAATGAGAAGAGTAAGTTTTTCACCACTTAAATCCTTAACAAGTTGAATTACTTAAAGCTACATTTCTTACATCACTGGAGAAGAGGAATGGGGAAAAGACTGCATTTAGATAAGGATTTTAAATATTACTGTATTTAGGTAATGAAAAAGAAAGTATTCATTCTAATGCTTCCTCAGTGTCCAGATTAAATAGAATAAACAAGTTGTTTTAAAAATCCAAACCATATATCTATATATAGATATACAGATATAAATATATATTTCACTTGGATTTTTAAACCATTTCCTGTGTGTGTGTGTGTGTGTGTGTGTGTGTGTGTGTGTGTGTGTGTATTCATGCACATATACACATTACACAAATAGCTCTGTTAAGTATGGATTTTTGTGACTGAAAAACCTAAACTCTTTTGTATTGATTATCAGATCACCCACCATCTGAAAAAACTTAGATGAAAGTAGAGGAGAAAAAATTGGGAAGAGTCTCATCAATAAAAACTGAAATCCAAATCCATTTGTTCTTTTGGGTTTATAAACCCAAAGAAAATTAGAAGTTGTTTATATGAAAATGAAAAACAAATCTAGAAAGTTAAAATGCTTTTGTCAAAAATATGGGCAGAATACTAATTAGTTTGATTCTGAAAGGTACTACCCCTACTTGTCTGTATATAATCAAAAAAGTCATGCAGGGAGGGGAGACATATAAAACTAGGAGTAGAGGATTGTATTTATATATAGCTCTTGAACTCCACTGCAATGTAGCTAAATCAATCTATTCACCCTTCTTGGAGAGTCATGGCAAAGTGGGAAAGTAGATTTGGAGTTGGAGGGCATGGGTTTGAAATTTGGTTCTTAAAACCTGTGCAATCTTGGGCAAATAATATAATTTTCTCTTGGCCTCAGTTTTCTTATTTCTAAAATGAGAAGGTTGTTCTCATTTAACTAAGATTGTTCATCCATCCTTTATCCAATTGGAATTGAACTCAGTAATTCAAGATTGCTTCCAAAAGCTAGGTCCGTCTGTTATAATTTAGGGAAAGAGGCCAATATTAAAACAAAATTTTCTTGTGTAAATCTTCACACAGAAGGTTTCATACTCTCTCTTTAGTGGCAGACACTTACTTCACCACCATGATGAACAAGAGTTCAGTGGCTCATAGATTTATTCTTAGACTGTAACCTCCTTTGGGGGGGGGAGTTGTTTTGTATCCTTATTGTATCCTCATTGTTTCCTTTTATCTACAACATAGTGGGCACATAATAGCAATAGTTGAGCAAAAATGAATTTGTTGGCCTGTCTCAACAAGCCCCAGGTGACTTATGCCTACATATGACAACTAAGATAATTAAGTATACCTAGAAAGATTAGTTATTCAAGATTTTGTACTCCTGCTAATTATATCTAATTAGCTACATTAGTAGTTAGACATGGCCTATACATTGACTATAGATTTTGACCCAATGTGGGGTCTCATAACTGAATGTGGGGGTTGTGAAATTGTCATTTATTGTCAGTAAATGTTTGATTTCTATACTTATTTTGTACACCCATATCCCCAGGGTTATGTAAAAATTTCTCAGACAAAAAAGAGGTCTCAAACAAAACACAAAATCGTAGTCAAGCAAATTCAAATTTGTTAAAAAAAAAAATGCTGACCAGGAATGAGGAGATAAACTAACTAGGGAAATTTGTGACCCTGAACAAGTAATTTTTCTTTTTTTGACATCAAGTTCTTCATCTGTAAAAAAAAACACAAACAGTTTCCTTCAGGATAATGGGAAGCAAACTGAAGGTAAAGGCAAAAAACTAGGCTTTGAATCCCAGCTTGACCATTTCCTACTTGTGTGAATGTGAGAAATCAACCTGCTTTTCTGGCCCTCAGTTTCTTCATTTGTAAAGCAAGAGAGTTGGACCCCCATTGGAACTCTAAGGTTCCTTTCAATCTTGAGTTCAGTGAACTGATGAATCCTTCTGGAAGGGCTCTCCCCACTCTAAAATTCTGTGAACATTTTTGAGATAAACTAGAACACCAGAATGTATTTCAAAAGCCTTCTAAATATGCCTCCTACTTTGGAAAGGGAAGCACAGTGCAAATGCAAGCATAAAAAGGAAAAGCAAGCCCACATTTAAAGAATTTTTGACAAAGATTTGTTGTTCAGTTGGGTCTGACTCTTTGAGATCCCATTTGGGATTTTCTTGGCAAAGATACTAGAGTGGTTGTCCATTTTCTTCTTCAGCTCATTTTACAGAAAAGGGAAACTAAGGGAAATAGAGTTAAGTGACTTCCCCAAGTCACCTAGTTAGTAAAAGTGTAAGGCTGAATTTGAACTCAGGAAGATTAGTCATTTTGATTCCAAGACAACTGCTCTTCCACTGTGCATTTCACTCCCTTCACTCAAAAAAAAAAAAAAATTACAGCTAAGTTAAAATGTCTCCTTTGAACAAAGGGAGTTCTGCACATTAAAATAAACTATAACTGCTGTATATCAACACTCTAAAAACTTTGTGCCGACAAGAATCTTGAAGTTATGGACCGAGAATGTTGCCATCTTTCTGGCTGGCTAAACTATTTGTCCTCTGATGTCTTTCTTCTCAAAGTCCTGCAAAGAAGTAGTAGTACTTTAAACATAATTAGCGAGCATTACCTCAGATTTCAAAGGATCCTTCCCCTTTCACGATGAGGTCCAAAGACATTTGGCTAGCTTTCATATTGAGTGTCTGAATTCCTTAAACATTAAGGTAAATCACAGACTGAATTTGTAGAATAAAGTATATGTTTAGAATTGGAGGGGGAAGATAAGCTTTTTATTTTAAATAAATAAGCTTTGTAAGGTTGTAAAGTTAAGAGAACCCAAACAAAAGTTTTACAGAATTAGGAATGGATCCTTCTCTATATAGTCAATTTTCTTTCATGTTAAAAAAAAAAAGGAATATGCAGGACTGTGATTGAAGGGAAAGGGCAAATTTCTGTCTCTATCATTACTCTGTCTCTTCCTCTTTCACTTCTCTCCTTTTGGATTTAATTATATTCCCTCTCTCTGGGTCTCAGTTTCTTCCCCTGTCAAATGCAGAGTTAAATTTAAGTTAATCTGGAATCTGGAATCTGGAGTCTATCACCTATTATCTAATTAATCATTTGTTCAATTATCTAGCAAGCAAGAGAGGTAGCCTGGAGCAGCGAGTGGATAGGACAGTCTTAAAGTCAGGAAGACTTTGGTTAAGACCTGTCTCAGACAAATACTAGTTTTGTGACATAAGGTAAAAATCCATCAACAATACAGTGCCCCAGGCAACTATCTAAGATGGAAGTTCTTAATTTGGGGTCTGGGAACTAACTTTCAAAAATTTAACACTATTTCAACATAATTCTTTTGTAATCATCTATATTTTATTTTAGGCATTTACAAACATTCTAAGAAGGGAATTGAAGGTTTCATCAGATAGCCATAAAGAAAATCAAGAAGAAACTCTATTGCTAAACAAGTAACTGAAGATGAGGTGGCAGTTGAAGGAGTTTCCATACTGGGAGTTTCTTGAAGCAGTGAAGTCACAGGTCTGCCTAACCTCTTTCCTCCTCCCCACCCCACCCCCAAATGTAAAGAGAACATATCAAAAATATGTGAACATCTGCAAGAAATCCATTCCCCTCTTAAGTGACCTAGATCCTCTAACTACAAATGCAGACGTTACACTGAAAAAGTCATAGTGACTAGAAAGCTGTAGACATCTAGGTGGTGCAGTGGATCCAGCTTTGATTCTGAAATCAGGAAAACAAGTTTTCCTTCATGAGTTCAAATTCAGTCTCAGCAGTTTACTAGTTGTGTGACCCTGGGCAAGCCACTTAACCCTGATTGCTTCAGTTCCTCATCTGTTAAAATAAGCTGGAAAAAGGAAATGACAACTCCAATATCTTTGCCAAGAAAACCCCATTAAAAAATGGAATCACAAAGAGTTGGACGCCACTGAAAGCTATGAATGCTGAAAACAACAAGATTAAGCCTTTATTAAGTACTGCGTCCTTGCCCCTTTTGCAAACTACTTTTAATTATATCTATGGAAGGAGTGTGACAGGCAAGGCTAATGGAGTCATTAAGGGGTTGGGAGACCCAGCCTGGAGAAGCGCTGTCATCCCCTCTGGAACAGACCGGCTTCGAATTTGAATCCACAAAAGAATTAAATGATCATAACTAGAATACACATTGAAAGTTCCAATGTCCTTCAGCAAACTCTTAGCCAATCCCTCATTTCACATAGGGGTCCCTGGAGCAGTGAAGGACTTGCTCTCAGCATTTTGGTCTTTTCAGTAAAGTTAACAGCTGAAATGAGAGTTTATTGTACACACTTACTTTTCAAATATATATGGGGGGAGGGATTTGTGGTGTTGCTAAATCTTTTATTTTATGGTTGTAAAATTCTGATTCAATCCAGTTTGTTATCCCATATCTTTTCTAGTGTTTTTCTCCAGGGAAACTCCAAAAAGCGAGATCTTTATATGAGATCTTGTATTATATATTGAACAGAACCTCTCCTGGTTTTAAACATGAAAATGAGCGTAAAATGGGAATAAATTCTCCCCAAATCTAATCGCCTCCTTCCTCTTTAATAAGAGTGACTTCCCAATATCAAAATAAGTCAAATGTTCCAACACAGCCATTCTCTCTTTCCTTGTTCCTCTCTTACGCATTCATACACACATGCAGAGAAAGACATAGAGAGACAGAGACACAGAGAGAGCACATTCTAAACCCAGTCTAGCTGAACTGGATGTCAGAATTTAATTGCAGCACGTGGCATCCCATAGGGGGTAAAAAGATTCTCCACAGAGTAGGAGCTAAGGAATTGCGAAGTATGCTTCTCTCCCTCTGCCTTTTTTCCAGAATAATTCTCTAATTGCCCAGGTTGTGTAGCTCTATTATGATCAAAGCCTTGAACCGGGAAGAAACACTCCCCACCACTCTCAGTGTCTACCTCCGGATAATTTAAAACTTGTCGTCCTGCCGCTCTCTAGGAATAGTAAAAGCGTTCTGACTTGGTCGCGTCCCCACCCAAGCTCTGAAACCATTTTTGTGGCTCGGATAGCCAACTGGAGCCCACGTGGCACGGGAGCTCTAGCCCACCGAGTAGCCTCCTGCGCAGAACTAGCAAGCACCTTTGGCTTTGGAAGCTTGGGACGACTCTCTAAGTGGCGGCGGCAGAGCACCCCTATGATCGTGTTTTTCTTGGCCTGCTGTTATTTTTTCCTAACAGCATCATAAGCTTTTGGGTTTGGGGATACTTCTATGAAAACTTCCCGTGCACCATCTCTATTTGCAACCCAAAACTAAAGTATGGATTTTCTGCGCAGGATTCCCTTCCTCCACCTCCACCCCCCAGTCCACATGGAGTTTGGAGAGCGCGCCAGTGCCAGCTTCTCTTAGAAATGCAGGCATCCTTCCCTGATTCGCCGCGCAGAAACTCCTCATTCTTTTCCCCGCCCCTCGGCTCTTCTGGGAAGACAGCCCTTCCCTCTCGCCCAGCCGCCAGAACTGAGCAGTGCTAAACTGAACCGCCGCCGCCAGCTACTACTAGGGTCACCTTGGCTGGCGTTCCTTTCATTCTTGCGCTCCCGGGGCTACTGGGTTACCGCTGCTCACCACCATCCGGGGCCC
Organism: Sminthopsis crassicaudata; assembly: GCF_048593235.1. Taxonomy (NCBI): domain Eukaryota; kingdom Metazoa; phylum Chordata; class Mammalia; order Dasyuromorphia; family Dasyuridae; genus Sminthopsis; species Sminthopsis crassicaudata. The sequence continues at coordinate 139,773,794 of NC_133618.1, read as the reverse complement.
TTCCCCTCCCACGACCCGCCCCTCACACTCCCCTAGATCATCGCTGGCCGGTGCTCTTCTCGAGCGGCTGTTGAGTAAGGCTTCTGACCCTTAAGCACCAGGAGCTGCAAAAGCCGGGGCGCAGTGGTCGCGCGGAAACCCGGAGCGATGGTAAAAAGAATAAATTAGATCCACCGAGTGTAGTCCCTCAGCCGCCGAGAAAAAATCTCCACTACCTACCTCTGCTTCCAGGCGCCCGTCTCCCCAAGGGGCTACCAGTGTCCTAGCAAACTCCGTTCTGCCCCGTACCCCGCTTCCATCACCACTTCCCTGGTGTGCATCAGGCTCGCCTTTCTATCCTCTCTGTCTCTCTCCCCCCCTGTCTCTCACTCCCGCAGCCCGGCAAAGTTGCAAGCGAAGTTGGGTCTGCCCGGGAAGGATCCCGGCCTGGAGATGAAACTTACTGTTTGAGGCGGCAAGGGCCAGACTCTGGAAGCACAAACCCAGGACGATCAGAAGCAGCGCTTTGCCCTCCATCTCCGCACTCTCCTCTCTCAGCTGGCGCTGGACTGCACTGGCTGGGCTGGGGGAGGGCTGGGGAAGCCTCGGTGCTGGGCAGAGCAAAGTTGCCCTTTAAAGTGGGGAAGGGCTCCCGAGTCAGGAGTCTGACACTGTTGCTACTCCGGGGCTTCTTATGTGACTGGAAATATGCAAATAAACCTCATCACCTATTGGCTATAAAATCATAAGTTGGGGGGAGGGCCCTAAATCCACTTCCAAATATTTGAGCAAACTGTAATACGAATCAACCCTGCCAGCAAGAAGAGGGGGAAAGGGCAGGAAGAGAAATCTGTTTTCTGTGCTCATTTGCCCCTTGCTTTTCCTCAGGTGGCCGATTCCCTAGGGCATTACATAATTATTAATAAAAGAGGAATATATATGCACATATACACATATGCGTATGAATATACTGAATTGGGTTCATAAGGTGTTTTTTAAAATAATTACTGCTGTGAAAGATTGTACTATTAAGCTATGGTAAGTAAGGGGTCTTTGTCCTGAGCAAGGGGAATCTTTGGTCAATACTGAGCTTTTTAACATTCATTCTACCTCCCTCCTCACCCTCATACAATTCTCTGGGATTCAGTGGTGACTGTGACAGGGAAATAAGTTGGCTTGTAGACTGCACTTAGGCACGTTAATGAGAACGAAGCATCCAACTCCTCTTGAACAAGACTGAGTCTCATTTGTTTGTCTTTTGTCCTCTTAAAATGCTGGACCATCAGCAATCCCTCAGGGTATCCAAGAATTAGATTTTGTTCTCAAAAGGCTGAATGTAGATGTCGCCTAACACCAATTCACTGAATTTGGAAATGGGGAAAAAACCTTAGAGATCATTTTGTACTAACTCCTCATTTTACCTATAAGGAAACCCAGGTACAGAGTTCAGAACTGATTTGCCCCAGGTACAGACACAGAGAATCTAGGTTTCAACCTGTTTCCTTGCACTTTTTACATTATTTTCTCCACTAGACCACACCATTTGCTGTTAAAATTTAGAAGAATAAACACAGCCTGGACTTAATATTTTGCTAAATTTTTCCCCAAAGAGCTCAAAATGATTTAAATCGTTTCTTTTAGTTTTCTCAATCTTTAAGGTTTTTGGTATTTTTTTTTAATGTTGAGGATAATAACATCTACTTAGATTTTAAAAAGATACTAATTCCTCTTCAAATGGAGAAACAAACCCACAATCTAAAATTTTTCAATCCCATGATCCAACTATATCTGTTCACTAGAACCCTTGGCTCTAGACCAAAAATTCCTCATTCTTTATACAAAGGCTATTGTTTGCATTTCTAAGTTACCAAAATGAAAAGCCTCTTCTAGAAGGTGTATACTGTACATTTGAAAAAGTTTATGCTGCTAGTTGTCACCCAACAAATGAACTAACTATACACTGATAGTATCTAAATATCAACCTTTCTTTAGATTTTGTAAATGTGAGTATCAAGCATGTTATTTTCAGCTAAAACCACATATACTCATTGAATCCAATTCTTGTATTGGACATGAATCTTGAAATGTATTTAGCAGCAAATATCTCACTAGAAAATTCCAACACCATCACAATGGGATGGGGGGGGGAGGAAGTTGGTAGTGAAAGGGAAGGAATCAGAGGAAATTTGCTTGAGATTGACTAAAGTTAGCTTTAATGTTTATTCCTTTCTCTTATTTCTTAGAAAAAAAAAGGAATATTGTATTTATTGTTTTAAATAAGATTATTTGTAAAGCAGACTACTAACCTTATAACCAGCTTTATTATTATTATATAAAAAGTGTTAAAACACATTATTACTCTAAGAAAAAAATTAAAAACATAAACAGTTTTGTAATGGCCCTTAATTTACTAATTTGGTATCAATTAATTGGCCTAATTTTCCCTGGAAGAATGAACTCACAGAAACTTCTATCTCTTTGAGATTAAAACTAAAGGAAAAAGAACATTACTAACTCTCTCTTCTCCAGGGCATAAATGGTTGACAGGTGGGTGTGGAGGATAAGCTGCTCTCCAATTGGCTGTTCTCTCTATGCCCATCACATGCCTAAACACAACTTGAATGCCTTTGCTCACATGATAGCCAAGCTGTTCCTGCAGTGGGTTAAAGATGTGTCTGTCCCAAGTTTTGCAAGGTTATTTGGAGGATGATAGCAAAAGGGGTTTGACTTTTTGTAAAAGACATTTCATTTGTGGCAATATCTTCTTCCAAGTGAAAGACACCCTCCAGCCAGAGGCCCAGGCTTTTATGATGTCTCTTAATATTACCCTGGAATCAGCCTTGCTTTCTTATAGGACAGAATAAAATAAAATTTACATGCTTTATGAAATAGATCAGTGACTTTTAGAACTTTAATGGTGGAGACATTTTTATGATCCATAGAATCATAAAGATAGCAAGTAAGTATCTCTGGAGCATTCCTTGAGAAAAGAACAAGGTGTATGGCACATCAATCATTTTTTGTCATTGCAGTTGCGAAGCTGGAGAAAGATAAGTAGGTCCCCAAATGAGTGTTTTCTTCATATGTATACTTTAGGGGTAAGAGATGACACTGTTGTAATCTGTTATGAACTATATCTACGTCCCTCAAGTCTCTAGGATGCCCAGAGAGGGAGTATCTTTTCTACTGACATGACTGGAGCCTACACTGGCTATATTTCTTTCTCCTATTAGAGACCAGTTATTAATGTCACAGTTCCATTTAACCACTGAACATCAATTAGTTTTTAACAAATCGATATTTGCTTTGAAGACAGCACAAACAAAATATATTTTCCTCAATACTTGAGAAACATATTCTTTTCTACACAATTGGGATGAATAATTTCATTCAGTTTCTATATAAACATTGGCCCCCAACTTCATGTCCAAAGTTGCATTACTTCTGGTTGGGTCTTCCTTTTAACTACTACAGAATATAAATTCTGAAGGTCACTCCTATATTTTACTCCTTGCTCCACTGGCTGTGAAACCCACACTCTGGAATACCAGGATAACAAAGCATCCTTTTCACCTTCAAAACACGAGGTCAGATCTCTGATCTCCCTTACCTACAACTGAAAAGAATAAATGCAGAGATCAAGGACCAAGGCTATTTTAAACCTTAGAGGAGTCAAGATCCCAAGGTCTCTCTTTTACCAGACTCCAAAAGTGAAGGCCAAAAAAATAACAATAACAGAATATAATACAAATATAATTACAGTAATAATGTTTAGCATTTATATAGCACCTATATCTACTAGGCACTATGCCAATTTTTACAAATATTATCATATTTGATCTTTACAATAATCCTTCCTTATTCTAGGAATCTATTCATTATGCCACCTAATTAGACTAAGTCTGATGGATCTTTTTGAGTGTCTCAAATCAGAATCTCTTCTTCATAAACTGTTTAGCTATCTGGGACTGGGTTACAGAATATCCATAAATCCTACATCATCTTTCCAAGGTACATCAGCAAAGCTTTCCTGCAAGCAAGGTCCATACATTTCCAACTAAAATATTTTGTTCTAAATAAAAAACATAATAAAAAATAATTTTTATTGGGGTGAAGTGACTTGCTCAGGGTAGCAAATGTTAAATACCATCTAGATGCACAAAATAAAGGGAATTTTTTAAATTGACCTAAAATTTCAAGAGATTAAGAATTAGGAAAAAATAACTCTGGAAATAAATTCAGAGGGACAAAGGTCCTTCAGAGTTCATCTAATTTAAATGTCTTTATATAAAAATAAGGAAAACAAACCCCAGAGAGGTTAAGTTCCTTTATTCATGATTACACATATGAGATGCTCAGAAAGAAACAGCACCTCTGGGGTGAGGGCTTGCTAAAACACTTTCAATCACCTTTGGTATCCATTTGATTCACTCAACTCTCACCCATGGCTCTAAGAAACTGTAGTATGCACAGCTGCCACACTCCAGTAAAAAGAGTCTCAGCAGGCACTACTAAACCAGGTTGCGGATAACTGAAGGATCTCAAATGCAACAGTGAGTTGAGGGGTTATCTACAGCAAATATATGAAGACTTTTCCTGAGGAATGGGCAGATGAAAACAATTTGTTCTAACAGCCATGAAGGCAGCTGAAGCAGGTACTGTAGAACACTTAGAACTTGGTCAGACATCAAAGACGCCAAGGTCATGCACTGCATGCTGAGTCATCTCCAGTCATCCCAACTTTAATCTTACCATTGATCTTAGATGGTCTCTCTAGTAGAGAAAGAAGTTGAAGACTTTGTGCAACTGTGCCTCAATTAAATCCAATTCACACGAGTCAAGATATTACTCCGTGATGTCTTTAGTCTTTTTCAAAAATGAAGGGCAAGCACTACTATATATATATATATAATGAATGGCAGTGCAAGAATTAGAACTCCAAGATCCCTAACTCTAGTTCCATTATCCAATATCATTCTAGAGCAACAACTCATTCGGAAAGGAACAGCCTAAACTGTTTAATATTTAAGAGATACTCCCTGAGGCACACAAATATAAAGTGATTTTCTCAGATCAAAGTAAGTATCAGAGATTAGATTTGAATGCCCATATTCCTGGCCCAAATTCAGATTGATATACCCTCTTCCTTGAGGTCTCAAAAAAAATCTAGGAGAGGTATAGCTCTGTGGTTTCACTGGCATAAGGAATTGGCAGGTAAGGAAACTTCCTCAAACAATGCAGATGAGCACCTTCTCTGCAATTTATCTTTTTAGAGAGTTGCCAAGAGATTTGAAAAACTATCCCTTGCTCACAGTCATACAGCCTTTGTCAGAGTTAGGACTCAAATCCAGATCCTCTTGATTATAAGACCAGCTCCCTATCTACTCTAAACTACTCACCATACTGGTTCTCAAAAAAAATTAGATGAATAAGTAAATATGTCTAAAAATAAAATCATAAAGGAGAAAAATTTCAAAACCTTTTTCGAAAAAAAATTAAAATTTTTATAAATAATAAAATACAGAAGATATTTTTAAAAATTTAAGTATCCCACTTAGTCCAGAAATTTGTGAAGACTAAGTATCCATGCAAGTCAAACCTGAAAGTAGACAGTCATTTGAATAAGAGGCTAAGGGGTCAGTAGGCTTGGGTTGCCCTCAGAATAGTCTGCAATTAGACCCTGTCTACTGGTGCATGAGATTGGAACTGCTGGGTTGGAATGCTGATGAATGGATTTGGCTATTCATTCAGGCCTTCATGTTTCTTTGGTACCAATGTAGCTAAAACAGCTAGAGGTCTGCCTGGAGAGTTCAGCATGCATAAAGAACTGTTCTACAAAAGTTCCAAGGAGCTGGATTATGTGAAGATTTAACTGCAAGCAAAATCTAGCTCAAGTTGAATGCACCAGCCTGAGTCGTAATGTTTGATCATCATTATAACTGACTAGAATTCAGTGAAAGAATGCTTGGGTAAGTGAGCAAGTATGGATTTTGGGGATGGTTGTTCCAAACAAATGGTGGGACTGAGGGAGAATTTTAAGAATGTTATATAGATAATCCAGACAAATTCTTAAGATTTACTATAATCTTGCTGAGGTTGGGAGCACTCAGGGGAAAACACCAACACTTTTTAAGCCAGTCATGAGACCCACAGTCTGAATAATGAAAGTAGTGTTTTAAATAAGAAAAAGAACAGAAAAATGACAAGAATGTTAAAAAAATGTTGACAGCAAATTACCAAGCTAGTTTATATATTCATATATACTTAATTAATAGTCCAGGATGTGACAGAGAGATAAAAAGGGGTCACAAAGAAAATCCATCTATCCATACAGCCATTTTGTAGGTGACTAATTTCTTTGGGGAAGAAGTAGGGAAAAGTTGCTTTGAGACAGCTAGGTAGAACTTGGGGTAGAAGACCAGGACTGGAGCCTAATACAATAGCTGTATGACCCTAGGGAAGTTTTTTAATCTCTCTCCCCCTTATTTCACTCTTTGATAAAAGAGAACTAATTATATCACCTGCTTCCCAGGGATTATTGTGAAGCTCAAATGAGAAAGTTTCTACAATGCTTAGTAGGCTATATATTTCACATATAGCATCCACTTAATGTATTGCTTTTTTCCTTTCTCCATACCCCATATAAGTCATAGTTACTTGGGGAGAAGTATACATTTCTATGGATTTAGGGATCTATGATTTAATTTCCTTGGTTTGTGGAAATAGAGTACAGATTGTTCTACAATCTAAAGAATCAATCCTTTATGTTAACTTAGAATCTTGGTCAAGCAGAATATGAACTCAGATCTTCCTAACATCCAAATGTGTTCAGTATTGTTCCATATTACCTTTTAGAAATATATATTATATATGTACATATATATATATATATACATATATATATATATACTCTTCTGTCCTTTTTTACGTGTATGAATATATATATAATCAAATAAGTGATACAGTGGTTAGAGTGCCAGACCTGGAGTCAGGACTATCTGAGTTCAAATCTCAGATGCTTACTATTTATGTGATCCTTAGTAAGTCACTTAACCCTGTTTGCCTCTGTTTCCTCATTTGTATAATAATCTGGAGAAGGAAATGGCAAATCCCTCTAGTATCTTTATAAGAAAACCCCAAAATGGGTTGTGAAAAACTAGATATGACTGAAGCAGCTTAACAACAAGGAATATATAGGGATAGAGATTTACGTTTTGTGCCTTATTAAAGCCAGAAAAATGACAAGTGTATTTGTTGCATCTCCACTAGCCCCTAATTCCTTTTAAGGACAAGGCCTTTATCTTGTTCTTTCTTGTTCTTCTGTAGCAACACCCTCCACCCTCAGCTAGCCAATGCCTTGAACTTCAGAGATTTTCTCTAAGTGTTTGTTGAATGAATGCTCCCGAATTTAGATCAAACATGATATTTTTTCTCTTCCTTAAGTATTGTAATGCAAGGAGGAAAGAAGAGTTTCTTGATCTTGGAAGGGCAATCATACACATGCAAAAAATTTTTGTGATGATGTCCAAATAAAGAACATTTACCTTTAGTCTCCTAGCTACAGTTCAGGCTCCCCCTGCTGGCTTCCAAATGATACTGTAACATCTCTAAAGAATTACACCTCGTTCAAGAGGCTCTCTCCAACTCTTGTATTATTTGCTATATAATTTTAAATATACATCCCTTATCTTCTTAATTGGAATTCAAGTTTCTTTATGGTAGAAATGGCACAATATTCTTTTCTATCTACACAGATATAACTCAATGCAATGCAGGTAGCAATTAACAGGAAATGAGGATAATCAATTAATAGAAAAGACCTTAGAAGTCTTCTTGTCCAACCTCTCATTTTACAAAAGAATAAACTGAGGCCTAGAGATGTTAAGTGACTTGTCTAAGATCACATGGATAATAAATGACAAGTAGAAAGGGTAAAATTTTAAAAAACAACTAACTGAAGTTAAAGTTATACGTATAAACTTATTTTTCCCAGAAGTTTTGAAATGATTCTTTTACCTTTTTAAAGGGCAATATAGAATCTATCTTAATACTTATTCCAGTGCTTTAGGCTGTGGGGAGGTGACTTTGGGTTTTTTAAGTCTCTGACTATTGAGCATATCCCAGCACATTCTTCTACCTCAGTTCTCCTATTCCCATATACTCTCTTTCCTTATGCAAAAAAGAAGCAACTAGATCTTACCTTTCCATTTTTGACCAGTCCTTGCAATGACTTGCTTAAGGTTTTTATTACTCAATTATTGGAATATATTGCAATGCATGATAGGAGGATTGATAAGTAGAGTTTTTTTTTCCTTTTCAATTAGAATTAATGCATAACTAAAACTAATTGTAATCATACTGGATTATTTTGGAATTCACAAGATCATTCCCAACTCTAGGAGTATATTCTGTGACATTGGTAGAGGAGATTCTTCTCTTTGTCAGCAATGAAATCAAGTGCAGGAGTACTAGTCAATCAGAGAGAGGCCTGCAGAGTTTCATACTCTGGCTGCACAAATGCTTGGGAGCAAAAAACCTCTATTCTCCAAAATCATTAGCATCATGTTCAGCTAAGGGGACTAAAAACTTATCAGTTTTGTATTGTTTTCCCCTCAGTCATCAGAAAAGAATGTCTTCTGCTTTTCTGAATATTCTTTCCATGGTCAAAAACTAATAAGACATCCCAATTTCCATCTTCAATGTCTTTGAAGGCCAAAAGATCTCTATGTGATCTTGTGTAACTTACTTAAATTGTTCTGTCTTCCTCAGTTTCCTCATTCAGAAAATGAGGATAAAAACAGCACTTATCTCCTAGGATTATTATAAAGACAAAATAAGATAATATTTGTAAAGAAGGTTTTTGCAAACTTTAAAGTCCTATGGAGCAAAATGCTAATTATTATAGCTGTTATTAAATGGATGGGATTATCCAAATAATTCCCAACATTACTAATCACAATTAAAGTTGGAGACAAGGGTGATAGGGTAAAGGTTACATTCTTTAGGTCTCCCAGTTATGCCTTCTCTTTTAGAGTAAGGATGGGGATAGGGTTCCAATCCACCTAATGCATCTATAAAGATTTTCTTAGGAATAAGTAAGGCATAAAATTGCCTTAGTTATATCGACAAGGCAATTTACAGACAAGAAAACTTAGAGACAAATAAGTAACAGGGCCATTGACAAGGGCTAATCCTATGCAAAAGCAAACAAGTAGATCTTATATTTCCATCTATGACCAGTCCTTGCAATGACAGGATATTGCTTCAGCTTTTATTACTGAATTATTTGAATATATTGCCTTAAGTGATAGGAGGACTTGATAAATAGAGCTTTTCTTTTCAACCAGAATTAATAAATAACTAAAGTTATTTATCTTACTAAGTTATTTACTTACTATGCTATCTTACTAAGTTTTTTTTGGAATTCAGGTTCAGTTTTAGAATTGTAGGACCCAGAGACATCTTTCAATCTCCCTTTGTGGTTGTACTGAGGAGGAAAGTCACCTTCACTGTGTTGCCATCCTTTCCTTTAGTCCCCTTCCACCATTGAAACTCTATCCTTCTATTAAATTTCCTTACACTGTATAAGAATTCTTCATTACCACTGATGTAGCTAGAACTCTGAATATACTTACAGCATCATCCAATACAAATACTGAGTGAGTACCCAGCACTCTCAAACCCCTCACTAGAAGTTGAGTGCCACTTGCTTCTGATGACTCCTCCCCAAAGACACTTGCCAGTTCTGAGACAGCTTTCTTCTCTTCCTCTAGCCCCAGGGCATGGCCTGCCTCTTCCCTTGGCCTCTAGCCATTGCCACCACATGAATGCCACAAAAGGATTCCAGCTGGAGTTAATTTCCTGGGACCAAGTTTCATTAGGGATTTAACACTGGCAGGAGGTCCCATGTGTTCCCACAGGTCCTATAAAATAGAACACACAGGGGAACTTCATTACTGAGATGGCATTAGAATCATAAGCCTTTATGAAGAGTCTTTTGGGATAGAATTAGCAGGACCTCAGGATTTAACAGCTATGCAGAGGATTTCCATTTAGAAATATTCATGGGAGACAATAGATGAACAGTCTATCAATTGCTTTTCCCTACTATTCACAGAAAAGCTTAATCTGAAGAATCTTGCACTTTACAAGCCACTGAGTTGGACTTTGATATTTGGCAAAACTTTAGCATGCATTCTTAAAAGAATGGTTGATGAGGAGGTCTAAAATCACTGGATGATCACAACAACCAACATGGCAAGCCATGCCTGAATAAACTTGTTTCTTTTTTGAGAAAATTACCAAACTGATAATTAGAAGAGAACTATAGATATGGTTTATCTAGGTTTTAGCAAAACATTTGATAAACTCTTCCATGCTGGTCTTGAGGAGAATTGATAAAATCTTAATAATATGATTTTATAGCTTCAGAACTGATCCAAAGGCCAGACTAAAAGAATATTCATTAATAGTTTCCTCCAGTAGATTGTAAAATCCTTGAAGACAGGACTTTCTTTTGGCTCTTTTGTGTCTTCAACTTTTGTATAGTGCCTGGAACATAGTAGATGCTTTAAGAAATTTAATAAATTGATTGGTTTGTTGATTAATAGTTCAAGGTCAACTCAGAAGAAGACTTTTTTTTTCCAGTAAAATTCCCCAGGCATCAATTTCCTTGTGCTGCCTTGGATCAAAGTATAAATAACAAATTCTTCCAACTTACATATAACATAAAGATGGGGGAACAAGGAAGTGAGATAGCACATTAAATGACAGAGGTCTTATCCTAGAAGATTTAAATAAATTAGAACACTGGACTACAATCTAATAAAATTTGATAAGAATAAAGTAAAGTTTCAAAAATCCATTTTACAAATACAATTAAGGGAGAAGAATGTTTTGACAGTTGTTTATCTGATAAAAGATCTGGAAACCTCAGTGGAATACAAATTCAAGAAGAATCAGTTGTGTGATGTGGCAGTCAGAAAAGATAATGAAATGCAGAGTAGCTTTAAAATCAAAGCAGATCTGCTCCTAGATCAGAGAAACTATCTCATAAGATTGTTGTGAAGATCAAATGAGACAACAAATAAAAAGCATCTTACATACCTCATAGTTTTATATAAATGCTAGCTGTCATAGAGCCACTTTTCCCTGGTCAAAGCAACTCTTGGGTCATTATATTTGATTTCTGGTGTCATATGTTAAGAAGAACATTTATCATCTTGGAAGGATTCAAAGAAAATAACCAAGATGTTGAAGAGCTTCAATAAGATGCCATTTGAATGAAAATTTGGATGAAATTTGGTGTGTTTAGATAGTCAATCAGTCAATCAATAAACATTAATCTAATGCCTATAGGGTAGCTATGTGTCAAACTTGGTAAAGTAGAAAGCATGGAATAAGGAAGACTCATCTTCTTGAGTTCAAATTTGGCTTCTGACGCTATCTATATGATCTTGGGCATGTCACTCTACCCTGTTTGCCTCCGTTTACTCATCTATAAAATGAACAAGAGAAGGAAATGACAAAGTACTTCATGATTTTTGTCAAGAAAAACCTCAAATTGGATTAAGAAATGTCAGACACTACTGGCAAGTAACTGAAAAACTAACAACAACGATAAAATGCCTAGTGTATATCAGGCATTATATTAAGTGCTGGGGATATAAGGGAAGATGTCGCTGCCTTGAAGGTTTTAGACTTGTTCTATTTTGATCCAAAGAGCAGAAATAGGATCAGTTGGTGGAAACTGTAGAAAAGCAAATTTAGACTCTCTATAAAGGATAAGCTTTTCTTTAAAAAAAAAAAAGGAGAGAAGAAAGTATACCTTAGGACCTCACTGGTTATTCCTTATTAAACATTTTTCAGTAGGAGGTATATGACCACACATCAGGTATGTTGTAATGGGAGTTCTTTTGAATATATAGGGGGAAGAGGAAGAGAATAAGCATTTATATAGTACCAATATTGTGCTACTGAGCTAAGCACAAATATTACCTCAATTGATCCTCTCAATAATCCTGAGAAATAGGGATTATTATTACCTCCATTTTATCTATGAGAAAACTGAAGATAAAAGTAGTTAATTTGCTTTCCTAGTTTATACAGCTGGTAAGTATCTAAGGTCAAATTTGAACTCAGGTCTTCCTGATTCCAGGCCCAATGATCTACACTGTAGCTATCACCTAATTGCTTAAAGATTGAACTTTGTCTATATTGAAGTCCTGCCATTATAAAATCCTATGATTCTATCAACTGTACTTTTGCAAAGAGATATGCCCTCTAGGGTCAAAGGGACTAATAGAGACCAAAGCAATAAGGGCACAGTGCTAATCACAGTTTTTTAACCACTTAAGCAATTAACCTAATTGTTAGCATTCTAAAAGTGACCTCTTTGTTCAAAGAGCAACAAGTTGACATTATAGGAAGAAATGAGCTAGAAGAACTAACTAAAAGACCCTATGAAGGAATCTGTATCTAGAGAATGAACTGATAAATAGATGTATAGAAATATTTTACATGTGTGTGTGTGTGTGTGTGTGTGTGTGTGTGTGTGTGTGAGTGTGTGTATAATGGTAGAAATCTTGGGGGAAGGAAGAAAAAAAGGAAAAAAAAGAAATATATAATAACTTTATTATATTTTAAAAATAGCAATTATATGTAATAGATTTGCAAATTTACATGCAATTATCTTTTTTTTCTACCATGTTTTGAGAATGCTTATTTTTTAAATAAAAATAAAAAAAATAAAAAAGAACTTCTATATTTAGATCTCTTGCAAACTCCTTATTCTCCCCCCACTTCTCCACTCACACAAAACCCCACTCTACTTGATCCTTGTTTGATTATTATAGTAGGCTCCTAATGAATCTCCTTGCTTCCAATTTCTACTACTTTCTAATCTGTTTTTAGCACCTATCTGCCAAAATAATATTCCTACAGCAAGACTGTCACTTGTCTGTTCAAAAATCTTTAGGAGCACCCTATTGTATCTGCTTAAAAAATAACCTCTTTTCTTGAGCTTAAATGCTCATTTAAGCTTGTCAGAATCTTTCAGAATGCAATCTCCCATTCTAATCTGATTTCACTTTACTCCCTTACCAGACACTGCATTCTAGCCAAATTGGCTTATTTGACATCCCTTATCCATAGTATTCCAAATGCCTTTGTCCAGCTGGAATACCTGTTCTCTTTTCCTCTTCCTTTCAGGCTCAACTCAAGTGCCACACGCTACATTAGGCTTTTCTTGATCTTTTCTATACCTAGTTCATTCTCCCTTAAGTGTACTAAGATTATTTTGCATTTACTATACATACATGTGTATATATCTGATTTATCTGTATATATATTATTTCTCTGTAGTAGAGTGTAAACACCCTGGGGTCAAATACTTAAAACAAAACTTTCTGCCTTTAGTATCTAGCAAAGTGTCTGGCATACAATAGGCATGTGATAAGTTTGTTGAATGGAATTGAACCTATGAATATTGACTAATAAGGGAAGGATCTATGAGTTCATCAGTTTGGGGAACCCTGTCCTCTATGATGATACAATAAATAAATCTTAGGGTTCTCATGAGACACACCCATAGATTAAATGGTTGCAGAGCTAAATATTGCAGGAAGGATTTGAATCTGTGATTTCCTAAAGTCAAGAGTAACACTGTCCACTTTGTATTTATCAATACTGACAATATATTATTGTTAAGGGTACCAGCCTCCTCTCACTATCCAGGCTTGCCACTTGAGAGTCATTCTTTACTTCCTCATTCTCTCTTATTCCTCATTACCCCCTCCTTCTCATATCTAGTCTGTTGCCTTCATCATGTTTTACATACAAATGACCCTTTTTCTCCTTCAGAGCTGCCACCACCCTAGTGCAGGTGCTTATCGCCTCACCCCTGGACTATTCTAAAAGCCTATTGGTCAGTCTCCCTGTCTTAAATCTCTCTCTATTCTCCCATCTTCTACTCAGTTATCAAAGTGAGATTCATAAAGCACAGATCTGAACAGGTCAAACTTCCTTCCACATACACTTAGAAAAAACAAGCTCCAGTGGTTCCTTCTGGTCTCTAAGATCAAATATAAAATCCTATTTGGCATTCAGAACCCTTCATAGCTTGGCCCCTGCCTACATCTTACATTCACCCAATCTTTTGTTTCTTCATATACACTTCAATGCCAGACTTGAGGCATTTTCACCAACTATCTCCTATGCCAGATTTTTCTTCTTCATCTATGCTTCCCTGGTTTCCTTTAAATCTCAACTAAAATCTCACTCTCTAGATTAAACCTTTCCTGATCCTCCTTAGTATTAGTGCCTTTCCTTTTAGACTTTTCCCCTCCCTTCAACACAATTTATCCTGTTTGTACTTAGATTTTTTGCTTGTTGTCTCTTCCACTTAACCGTGTGCTCCTTGAAAGCAGGAATTATCTTTTATATCTCAAGTGCTTAGCACAATGCCTGATACATAGTAAATGTTTAACAAATACTTTTTGACCAATTGATTTCACTATAAATGAAACCAGAAGATGTTAGGAAGGGACAGATAAATAGAAATAATAGTTCTCAATTTCACTTTGGAGAGGCAAACTAGGAAGTTACTGAAGTTGGTTTCATCATTGATTTTTTAAAAAGCAAACAACACTTCAGAAGATTCTTAGTGATTTTGCTTTATGATGCTCAAAAGTTTATAGACCACAAGGGAGATAATTGTAGGATGCAACATTGTTGTAGAGAATAAAGAAATTATTTGCTTGTTTGTTTTAAGAATTTGAAAAGTTACAATAATCTAAGTCATTATGAACTTTTATGCCTGGTGACTTCAAAGTGAAGATGGATTTAGAAAATAATTGTTGAGAAATATGTTGGAGAAATGTGATTTATGCTTAGAAAATGAGAGAAACCAAAGGCTTTATAGATTTCATATAAGTCTCATGCTTCCATATCATTAAACACTGTCTACAGTGTGAGAAACAATTATATATTAAAAGACAGAAAATGACTGTAAAACTCATTGCTGATGTGGGAGTCTTTTCAGAATCAGTAATATCAACTAATTAGGAGGTCAAAATATGAATGAGGAAAAGATACTAAGAATGAATAGAGCAGCTTCAACCTTATCTATAGTTGGCTTAACAAAAGGGGAGATGAATTAAGATTTAGATGTTGACCTTGCTAAGGAAAGTTTCATAGTGGATATAAAACAATCACCTTAGTGAAGATACAAAACATACCAAGAAAATACCTAGCCAAACAGATGATCTTGCCAAGCAAAGAATCATAAGCGCCAAAGACATGCCACATATAATCTAGAGTAAAAAGTCATTTATAAAACATTCTGAGAAGGATGATGGGAAATGAGCTGTATCACCTCATTAAACTATAAAAAGCAGTTGGAAGCAAAAAGAAGTCTGCAGAAAGCTTGGCATGGGACTCAGCCAAGCCCAATCATCACAAGAGCATTTATAGACAAATTTGGAAAGAGAATAACAAATAGGCAAAATGGAATATATTTGTGAGTATTTTAGTGATGATATGTTTTAATCATAAATGTTGGTAGAAGCATCATTGTAGACTTGAATAGTTCAGTACCTGATGCAGACAAAAGTAGGAAAGAACAAATCGACTCACTGACTACAAAGATAAGACATCTATGTGGGAGGTGACATAATTCTGAAATATTTATTGAAGGATCATTTTATATGATACCAGGGAGGGGAAGATTTCAAAAGAATGGCTAAAATTATAGACTTTATCATTACCTCAAAAAAGCAATCAAGAAAATATGAATAACTACAAATGCACATGCCTACTTTGTAAAATCACTATAAGAATGACCTACATGTGGACTGAGGATATTCTTGATGACAATATGAGAAGAAAAGTGGTATATTTTTTCTTCTTAAAATTTTTATCATCAGTTCTAGATTCTCTCCCTATCTCCACCATGGAGAAGGCAAGAAATGCAATATTTGTTACACACACACACACACACACACACACACACACACACACACACACACACACCATTTCCACATTAACCATTCTGCGGAGAAAAAAAGAAAAATTAAGAAAAAGTGCTTCAATCTGTCTTTGAAGTTTGTCAGTTTCCTCTCTGGAAGTAGATAACATTTCCTACTGCAAATCCTTTAAAATTGTCATGGGTTACTCTGTTGAGGAGAATAGATAGATCTTTCATAGTTGGTTACAATATTGCTGTTACTACATCCAATGTTCTTTTAGTTCTCTCACTTCATTTTGTATCAGTTCATATAGATTTTTCCAGGTTTTTGTAGAATCACCTCCCCTTTATCGTTTTTCTTACAATATAACCAGTATTTCCTCACAATCATATACCACATGTTTAATCATCCCCTAACTGATGATCATCATCTCAGAAAAGCTGACTAATGTTGGCAAATAATTTTCTAAAGCAGACCATGTCTAAGTACTGGCTTTTGATCTCTCTTACACACACACACACACACACACACACACACACACACACACACACAGAGAGAGAGAGAGAGAGAGAGAGAGAGAGAGAGAGAGAGAGAGAGAGAGAGAGAGAGAGAGAGAGAGAGGGAGGGAGAGAGGGAGAGAGAGAAGAAGAAGAAGAAGAAGAAGAAGAAGAAGAAGAAAGAGAGATAGAGAAAGAGAGAGAGGAGAAGAAGAAGAAGAAGAAGAAGAAGAAGAAGAAGAAGAAGAAGAAGAAGAAGAAGAAGAAGAAGAAGAAGAAGAAGAAGAAGAAGAAGAAGAAGAAGAAGAAGAAGAAGAAGAAAGAGAAGTAGAGAAAGAGAGAGAGGAGGAGAAGAAGAAGAAGAAGAAGAAGAAGAAGAAGAAGAAGAAGAAGAAGAAGAAGAAGAAGAAGAAGAGAGAGAAAGAGAGAGAGAGAGAAAGAGAGAGAGAGAGAGAGAGAGAGAGAGAGAGAGAGAGAGAGAGAGAGAGAGAGAGAGCGCTGTATATACAAATATATTGGAGCAGTAAAACCAAGCAGTCTTAAAGGATCTTCCCAAAGATCCCAAAGGATCTCATACTTATATTAAGATCATATAAAATATTTTGATATTTGTAATAGAGGCTTTCTGATTATTAATGTCAAGTCTGTAACACAGGGACATGTATTTGCCAAAGGTGTTCAACAGTGGTTAATATGTCACTGAGTTCAAATGGAAGAAGAATTTCGTATAAATCAGGAGTTTGTAACCATTTTCTATTATATCTTTGGCAGTCTAGTGAAACTTGTAAACCCCTTCTCAGAATCATGTTTCTAAATGGATAAAATGTATAGGATTTTAAAAGAAGACAATTCTATTGCAATACACTTTGGATTAATATATTAATATATAGATGATATAGGTAGCTGCTGAAGTCCCTTCTAATGTTGAAAAATTATGTTTTTCTGTGTGATTCTGTGATCTATCAGAGATCACATGTTAAGATGCTATATGAAATAGTACCTAGAGAATTGGATTTGGAGTCAGGAAGAACTGGATTCTAATCCTAATTCAGATACTTACTTGTATGTAAACCTGGGCAAATTATTTTACCCGTCTGAGCCTTAATTTTCTCATATACGAGGCTATAAATAACACCTTCCACACAGGATTGCTGTGAGGATCAAATGAAAT
Source organism: Sminthopsis crassicaudata (assembly GCF_048593235.1). Lineage (NCBI taxonomy): Eukaryota > Metazoa > Chordata > Mammalia > Dasyuromorphia > Dasyuridae > Sminthopsis > Sminthopsis crassicaudata. Next base: position 139,756,182 of record NC_133618.1, on the reverse strand, counting down.
AATCTATTTAATGTACTTTGCAACCCTTAAAAGTTATATTAAATACTAGCTATTATTACAATAAGCTTGGCCAAATAACATTATGGGACAAAATCTATAATAAAGCAGAATTGTTCTTCTGTCTAATCAGATTCATGCATTCAATTAGCTTTGTGATTGGTAGGGATGGTTATCCCAGGCACTTTACTTCAGATTCAGAATTTACCATTTCAGTATTCATCTACTGACTCTTCTCCCATAAGTGATTTTTCCCCTTCCTTTAAATTTCCTCATTTTGCCATGATACTACCACATGCTTGCTTATATGTAATAAATACAACTCCATCTTGTATTCTAGTAATTCATCTTAACATTCTCTTTAATATCAGCCTCTACATAGCAACAAAACAGTAAACACTGATGTTTATAACAAAGATTACTTCAAATTATTGCTGTCAATAACCTTTTGACCATTAAAAGGAAAGAAGTACTGAGTATAGAATTAGTCTTTCTATATTTTATCCTAATTCTTTGAAAATTTATAATATGCATGTTAAATTATGGTAGCCAATATATTTAATAGGTAATTTAATAGTCCCTCAAGAACGGCCTTCTCTTCCAATTCTTATTGTTCTAGTACATAAATTTTGTACAGGGTAATTGACAATTACTTTTCTTTGGGTCTTAGGGTAACCCCTAGGGAATTCTAGTTAACTGGTCATAAGCCTCCACCAGTGTGTTCATTCAGGCTTCATGACTCCATGGACCACAGCACACCAGACCTTTCTATCTTCCATTATCTCTCAAAGTCTGGCCAAGTTCATGATCATGATTTCAACAACATATCTAAATCATCTTTTGCCATTTCCTCCTTTTGCCTTCAATCTTTCCCAACATCAGAGTCTTTTTCAATGACTCTTGTATTCTCATTATGTGGCCAAAGTATTTAAACTTCAGTTTCAGTATTTGACATTCCAATGTACCTCATGAATTGATTTCTTTAAGTATTGACTGATGTGATCTCCTTACTATCCAAGGGACTTTCAAAAGTCTTCTCCACGGACCCACATTTAACACCACATACTAAGATAAGATCAAAATGGGTCCAAGATTTAGACATAAAGAACGAAATCATAAATAAATTGGAGGAACATGGGATAGTTTACCTCTCAGATTTGTGGTGGAGGAAGGAGTTTGTGTCCAAGGGAGAACTAGAGACCATTATTGATCACAAAATAGAACATTTTGATTACACCAAATTAAAAAGTTTCTACACAAACAAAACTAATGCAAACAAGATTAGAAGGGAAGTAACAAATTGGGAAAACATTTTTACAGTTAAAGGTTCTGATAAAGGCCTCATCTCCAAAATATACAGGGAACTGACTTTAATTTATAAGAAATCAAGCCATTCTCCAATTGATAAATGGTCAAAGAATATGAAAAGACAATTTTCAGATGATGAAATTGAAACTATTTCCACTCATATGAAAGAGTGTTCCAAATCACTATTGATCAGAGAAATGCAAATTAAGACAACTCTGAGATATCATTACACACCTGTCAGATTGGCTAAGATGACAGGAACAAATAATGATGAATGTTGGAGGGGATGTGGGAAAACTGGGACACTGATACATTGTTGGTGTTGTGAAAGAATCCAACCATTCTGGAGAGCAATCTGGAACTATGCCCAAAAAGTTATCAAACTGTGCATACCCTTTGACCCAGCATTGCTACTACTGGGCTTATATCCCAAGGAAATACTAAAGAAGGGAAAGGGACCTGTATGTACCAAAATGTTTGTGGCAGCCCTTTTCATAGTGGCTAGAAGCTGGAAAATGAATGGATGTCCATCAATTGGAGAATAGTTGGGTAAATTATGGTATATGAATGTTATGGAATATTATTGTTCTGTAAGAAATGACCAACAGGAGGAATACAGAGAGGCTTGGAGAGACTTACATCAACTGATGCTGAGTGAAATGAACAGAACTAGGGAATCATTATACACTTCAACAATGATACTGTATGAGGATGTATGCTGATGGAAGTGGGTATCTTCAACATAGAGAAGAGCTAATCCAATTCCAATTGATCAATGATGGACAGAGTCAGCTACATCCAGAAAAGGAACACTGGGAAATGAGTATAAACTATGAGCACTGTTTTGTTTTGTTTTGTTTTGTTTTTCTTCCCAGATTATTTTTAGCTTCCGAATACAATTCTTCCTTTGCAACAACAACAACAAAATTGGGTTCTGCACATATATATTGTACATAGGATATACTATAAGATATGTAATATGTATGGGAATGCCTGCCATCAAGGGGAGGGGGTGAAGGGAAGGAGGGGAAAAATTTGGAACAGAAGGGAGTACAAGGGATAATGTTGTAAAAAAATTACCTATGAATATGTACTGTCAAAGAAAATGTTATAATTATAAAAATTAATAAAAAAAGAAGAAAAAAACTATAAGAAATTTTGTTGGAAGGTGATGTCTCTGCTTTTTTGCATTCTATACAGATTTGTCATAGTTTTCCTTCCAAAGAGAAAGTGTCTTAATTTCATGGCTATAGTTGCTGTTTGTAGTGACCTTTGAGCATAGCAATATTAAAAAGAAACTTATTACTTCTATTTCTTCTCCCTCTATTTGTTGGAATCAATGGGACCAGTTGTCAAGATCTTAGGATGTTAAGCTTCAAACAAGTTTTTATATCCTCCCTCATCAAGAACCTTCTTAGTTCTCTACTTTCTGCCATCAAAGTAGTATCATCTGCAAATCTGAGATTATTGATATTTCTCCCAAAGTAGAGGGCCACAGACAGTGGGGAAACTCTGGGTGAAGTATAAGACCCTTCAGACCAGAGGGAACCTGCCTCCCCATCTCCCCCAAAGGCTCTCGGCTTTCTAGGGGGTGGTGACAACCTGTGTTGTAATTGAAGCAGAATGGTATCAAGTGGCAAAGAGTGATCGCTGGTGACAAACTACATACAATAACAAGTTGTTTATGTGGTCCCACATGTGCAGTATATACTTAACACATGCCCAGTGTTGTTTTGGTTACATAAGGGTATTATGGGCCAGAATTCTGTACTTGAAACAAGGATTCTTACAAGATGTTAAGTCTGTGGAATTGATGAGACAATGGTTATCTAGTTTAGCATGGTGATTAATAGTTCTCTAGTTCAGTATGATTGATTTAATCTTACAACAAATAATAGTTTCCTTGTGATATAATGATTGGTTTATACTCAATATACTACATATAAGCTGGGACAAACTGAGCCAGAGGGATTCATCTCATCTCCTACCTTTGTGGAGGCTGGAGCACAAGCCCTGGGACTGAGGAAGACTTCAAGACAGAGACCGTCGTGATGGTCCTCCCACAGAAACCAAGACACATTCTGGAGGACCTTAAGAAAGCTGGCCCAAGCAAGGAAACTAGACTTTGAAAGAAATAATAAAGAATTTGGAATTTATCCTTTTTATTCTTGTGATGATTAATCTGCTGAAAAAAGGCTGCTCCAAGACCTCCAGAAAACCAATCAGAATACTACATAAGGGTATTAAGGTATAAAAAGGGGAAAGAACTGGGAATAAATGGACTCCATTTTCCCACTATTCTCAGGAGTCTCCTCTCATCACTCTTCCACTAAGACAGTATGTTTTAACCACCCTAGCATGGGGACTCTAGAAAGCATGATACATTTTGTCACTCCAACTTGGGGGCTCTAGAAAGCAGGACACAACACACAGCAACCTTAATTCTGCCTTTTAATTGGTCCAGGTTGGCATTTCATATTGTGTATGCTGCATATAAATTGGTTAAATAAGGTGATGACACTTGACTTTATACGCCTTTTCCAATCTTAAATTAGTTGTTCTGTTTTCTGTTTGAACTGTTGCTTTCTTGACTCAAGTACAGGTTCCTCAGGAGACAAGATAGTCTAGTATTCCCATCTCTTTGAGGATTTATTACATTTTGTTATCCATAAATCAAAGATTGTAGTATAGTGAATGATGCAGAAGTAGATATTTTCTGGAACTCCCTTGCTTTCTCCATCATCTAGTGAATGTTGACAATTTGGCCTCTACTTATCCTGCCTCTTTGAAAATTAGCATGCTTTTCTGGCCATTCTCAATTCACATATTGCTGAAGCCTCACTTGCAGAATCCTAACATAATCTTGTTGGTGTGTGAATGAGCACAGTTGTTCAGTAATTTAAATATCCTTTGTCATTGTTCTTCTTTAGGATTGAGACATAAACTGAATACAAACTTTTCAAGTGGCTGCTATTGAATTTTCCAAATTTGCTAGCATTTTGAGTAAAACACTTTAATGGCATCATTTTTTTTTTTTAAGATTTTAAGATGACTCAGCTGGAATTTCATCATCTCCAATACCATTATTGTTAGCAATGCTTCCTAAGGCTCACTTGACTTCTAGGATGTCTAGCTCTATATTGGTAAGCACATCATCATGATTATCAATGATATTTAAATTTTTCTTATATAGTTCTTTGTATATTCTTGCCATCTCTTCATACATATACACATACACACATATATGTATATATGTATATATATATATAATAATTTTTTGTTTTCAAAATACATGCAAAGACAGTTTTCAACATTCACCCTTGAAAACTTTTGTGTTTCAAATTTTTCTCACTCGTTTCCCTCCACAGCAAATACTACAATATAGGTTAAACATATGCAATTATTTACATATTTGTCATACTGCACAAGAAAAATCAGATCAAAATATGAAAAAGAAAGGGGAAAAAGCAAGCTAACAACAACAAAAAAGATGAAAATACTTTGTTGTGATCCATTTTCAGTCCTCACAGTCCCTTTTCTGGATGCAGATAACTCTCTCCATCACATCTATCTAGATGCAGAATTGGCCTGAATCACTTAATTGTTGAAAAGAGCCAAGTTCATCACAGTTGGTCATCACATAATTTTCTTGCTACTGTGTACAGTGTTCTTTTGGTTTTACTCACTTCACTTAGCATCAGTTCATGTAAGTTTTTCCAGGCCTTTCTGAAATTATCCTGCTGATTATATCTAATAGAACAATAATGTTCCATAACATTCATGTACCATAACTTATTTAGCCATTCCCCAACTGATGGGCATTCACTCAGTTTCCAGTTCTTTGCTACTACAAAAGGGCTGATACAAACATTTTTGCACATGTGGGCTCTTTTCCATTTTTTATGATCTCTTTGGGTTACAGATCCAGTAGAGACACTGCTAGATCAAAAATATACACAGTTTGGTAGCCCTTTGGGCATAGCTCCAAGGTACTCTTTAGAATGGTTAGATCAGTTTAAAATCCTACCAATCATGTATTAGTATCCTGAGGTTTTCCACAACCCCTACAACATTTATGATTATCTTTTCCTGTCATTTTAGCCAATCTGAGAGGTATGCAGTGGTATCACAGAATTGTCTCAATTTGCAGTTCTCTAACCAATAGTGATTTAAAGCATTTTTTCATATGATTAGAAATGGTTTTAATTTCTTCATCTGAAAATTGTTCATATCCTTTGACCATTTATCAATTAAAGAATTGTCATCTCTTCTTAATCTCTTCTGCTTCTGTGCATAAAATATTTCCTTGATTTAATTTTTTTTGAAGAAATTTCTTCTTTCCCTTCCATTATTTTCTTCTTTTTCTTTGCATTGCCCCTTTAATAAAATCTTCTTATCTCCTTGCTATTCTCTGGAATTACACATTCAACTGAGTATCTCTCCTTTACCTTTTGTTTTTTTTTTCTTTCTCATTATTTTAAAAGCCTCACCAGATAGTCATTTTGCTTTCTTGCTCTTTTTTTCTTTGGAATATTTTTTTTATTACTGCTTTCTATACAGCATTGCAAATCTTTATCCACAATTCTTTATGTATTCTATCTATCAGAGCTAATTCCTTAAAGCTATTCATCACTTTCACTTCATAAGGGTGAATGATTTAATTTTAAGTCATACCCATAACAGTCTGATGATTTTCCCTACTTCAATTTAAGTTTGAATTTTTAAACGAGAAGCTCATGATCTGACCCACAAGCAACCCCAGGTCTTATTTTAACTGAATATGCTTCCCATTAGTTCTCAGCCCATAAATAATTTTGAAAAAGGAGTATTTACTAATGGGATTTAGAAGAAAAGATGGCACAAAACATTTCCTCTCCAAATCTGATGTGCCATCTTTTACAGCTACCTGTTGAATCCAGAGGAAGAGACACTTGTGTTAAGAATGTATGTAGTTGAAGGGTAAATTCACAATTCCTCCTAAAGGATGTCTTTTATTGAATCTATAGCAGCATCCTTCTCTGGTTCAAGCCATCATATGTTTTAAATAGGTATCTTTTTGCTTCAGTATTTGTGTTGAGTTTTGATGGGTTTCTAGTTTGAATGCATTTTCTTCCATTAGTTTTTGTTTGTTTGTTTGTTTTGTCCACAAAGACATGATCACTGAAAGAAGAGAAGAGAGAGGAAGGAACTCTTTATTCCAAAAGCACTTCATTCTTAGGGGCTAGGCTCAAATTGGAATCCACAACTTCAGAGATATAAACTTCTACTGCTGGGCTGGACGTCTGGATTGACTTTACTCATTGTGCTAACTCCTATTTTATACATGGGTTTAGTAACTGTAACTGACCCTCTCATCAATCACAATAATTTCTTTCTTGACTCATTTATCAATTTGTAGCTCAGAAAGAAATCACAGGGTATGAGCTATCTATTTTTATACATTTAAAACTTTTCATATCCATAGATTTATTGGGAGAGGAAGAAGTCCATCTTAATAAAAATATTTGGATATTGGAGGATTATGTTTCAGGAATGAGATTTTTTTAATGATCATCAAAAGCTAAATTTTAAAAAATCCTGTTAATATCATCGCTCAATATGTTAACCTTTCCATTTTTTCCTATCTAAAGCATTATTCCTTGCAAAAAATTACTAAAAAAAGAGGGGAAAAAATTCAGCAAAACTAACACATCAGTCCAGTTCAGCAGTATAGACAATGGGTATTCACACCTCAATCCTACACCTCTGAAAAAAATGAGATACATTTTCTTATGATTACAATCACAAAGACATTTTTGTTGTTGTTTTTTTAATTTGCAATTGTTGTGGTCCTTTTTGAATAAAGTGACTTGCCAACATAGTAGAGGGAAGAACCAAGAATTAAATCAAGGTCCTTCTACTCCCAAACCAGTCACTCTTTCCATTACACCATGATGCATTTCAAAGACCAAAATAGGGTTCTCAGTCAATAAACATTCATTAAGAACCTACTATGTTCCAGGAATTATGCTAAGTGTTGAAAGGTTTATGATTCTGTTATATCTGATATAGTGCCTGACTCTGTGTGCAGTGTTGAGAATCCTGAATTTAGAGTCATAAAACATGGTTTTTGCTATTTATTGTCTTGGCTCTGCCATTTATAAGCAGCAAGCCATTTTAACCTCTTTGTGTTTCATTTTTCTCATCTGTGAAGTGAAGTTGATAATAATAGCAACCTTTCCTCCCTCCTAAAATTAAGATAAAATGAGATGATACATTTCAAAGTACTTTGCATCTTAGAAAGGATCATATGAAAGAAATCGATCATTATTAACTGTACTTCTCCAAATAAAAAATATGGAAGAGTTTTATGATTTCATGATTTTTCAAGAGTTTTATGATTTGATTTCATATTAAAACACTTCCATATTTTTTACTTCCTTCAATCCTGATTTTTGAGCCCTACCAAGGATATGTATCCTTTTCCTGATTTTCACATTCCCCTTTCTTTTTCATTTTCCTAATCAATTCTGCATCCTCCTATTCTTTATCCTCTTCCTCCTTCTCCTCCATCAATCATCATATCATTTTCCTCATTTTCATTTTCTAATTTCTCCCTTAGCCTTGTTGAACCTACCTCTCTTCTCTAGGCATGGATTGAGATCTACATTTTACAAATTGCAAAACTAATAGCATAAGTAAAACTGGAGAAAGAGAAGGAAGTGGGGTTATGTAGGGACTAGAATATGCATGAGTTGACCCCAAACCTAGTGCTCTTTTCACCAGATTAACTTCAGATGTGTTTTGAATGTGGAAGCCCCTATTCGGAATAGTAGTATGATGAGGAGGTGACCAAAGGTGAACACCCTGCATTGACAAGTTGATATCTAATATAGAAACTGTTGGCTAGGAACTATCTCTGAAATGAAAATAAACCTCTCTGACTCCATTTTAGAAACTGAAAACCCAAAATTATTTAGTGTCCATAGTCTCAATGGAATGGGGGTGTGGAAGCAACATTTTTCTGTACTTAGTAGCCCTTAAAATGTTTGTTGAAAGGAATTGAATTGTGAATTTCTTGTGGAAGTGAGGGACAATATAGGAAGTTGTGACTCGGAGGAAGGGGGGACATAAACTAAGGTAGACTTTCTTTAGCAAGTAAAGGAGAAAATTGAAGATCTAGCCTGAACACATAACAGGCCTTCTGTGGTCATTTGTATGTCAATACTTTGGAAGATTTGGTATTTTTAAAATTTCTTATTCAAATTATGCCATCATTTTAGACATTGTCCAAGCTTAATTATAGTAGCTATGAGTCAGAGTATGTCACCAGAAGTCCACAATTCTAAGAGATTTTAAGACATTGGCAGGATTTCCATTATTGAAGTACTTTTTATAAAAGTTTTGATTACTTTCTTTTGTACTTTATAGACAGTTGATCATTGCTTTCTTTGCTTAGCAAATTACAGATCTGTATATTTTGGGGGCTAGAGTCTTAAAGATAGTGTTTTACCATGTTCATTTTGCAAATAAAGAAACTGAGTCCAAAAGAGAAATTGAACTATTTGCTCAAAGTCATGTAGCTAGTTAGGAGCAAAGCTACATTTCTTCCTTCCTGGAGGTCCAGTTACTTTACTTAACTATATTTTTTTTCTGCCTAAGTGTCAACTAATATTGTTTTATACTTCTACAGAAATCTGTCTCACACACACACACACACACACACACACACACACACACACACACACGCAGGCACACACATGGCAACCTCCCAAGACTGATTCTCCCAAATCTCCTTTCAGACAGACTGCTTATGATCAATTATAAATTAATCTCTTGCATTTCTTCAACCCACTGGGTTGCCTCTGAAACTGGGTGCTGAAAATATAGCAGAAAGATACCTTCACTGAACTGCTGTCACTCACAATGTGTTCTCTTAGGGCCTGAGAGTTTCTCCTTATCCCTAGAACTTTATCTGTGAAAAGTCACAGTTCTTAGAACAACTCCAGGAAATGGTTTCAGAGCAGAGCCCAGTGGATCCTTCTCCAGATGGAGACTTGCCCAGTGAGAAAGTGAGGAAGTTGAGTTTCTTGGGAGCCAAAGTACTGTAAGCCTTTGACAACTTTACCTTTGTTTCCTTAGTCATCCAGAATTTAGCCTTATTCTTTAATGAAGTGATTTCCCCTGAATTTTCACTCAGATAAAGGTCCGTTTTCTTTTTGCTTGTTATTGATTTTGCTAGGGTCTTTTGTTTTTCGCATTCTGCTCTAGAGGTCTCTAAGGATTTAATGGGTCTGAATGTTCCTGGCAGTGGCTGTTAACTTAGGTGACTGGGTACTGCATTTCATTAATCTGGCAAGTCTTTCTTCTAATGTCCTAAAGTCTGGATTGAGGTGAGAGGTGGACTACCCTGTACTGACTCTTGTACAGGGTCCGTAGAAGGGCAAGGAGCCCATGGGTAAGGACTGGCAAAAGAGGTCTCAATGTGCCTCTTCTATTCACTCCCCCCCCTTTTTTATTAATTTATAAACCAATCAACAAACACAAGCAGCCCAACTCTGACATATCAAGAGTAAATTCCATCATGGGAACAAAATGCATTATTCATCATTCCTGGACAGCAGGAGCCATGTGCCTTTTAATCTTCTTCTTGGGTGTTTGTTCCAATTTTGGAAATCCAAACAAATCTATTGTATTTTCTTTTTTAAAAATAGTATTTTATTTCCTCCTGTCCAAATACATGTCAAGACAATTTTTAGCATTCAGTTTTTTTTACAAGATTTTGAGTTCCAACTTTTTTCTCTACTTCCTTCTTTTCCCCTCTTCCTAAAATGGTAGATAATTTGATATACTATCATGTAAAACATATTTCTATATTAATTACAATTGTTTTTAAGCTTTATTTTTTTATTTTTAAGAGTATTTCATTTTTTCCCCAATTATATGTGAAGACAGTTTTGGTCTTCATTTTTACAAGATTTCGAGTTCCATTTTTTTCCCCTTCCTCCCTCCCCTTCCTTCTTCTTAAAGTGGTAGGCAATTTGATACAGATTATGTACATACAATCACATAAAATATATTTCTGTATTACTCACCATTATGAAAGAAGAAACAGACCAAAAGAAAACACATACACACACACATACACACACACACACACACACACACACACACACACACACACACACAGACAAATAAAGTAAATGAAAAAAGTATGCTTCAATATGCATTCAGAGTCCATAAGTTCTTTATTTGGATGTGGATAGCATTTTCCTTTGTGAGTCCTTTCTACTTGTCTTGTATCTGAGAAGAGCTCAGTCATTCATAATTATCATCACACAAATATTGCTCAAATCTGCACTTTCTTAAATAAAATATAAAAATTATTTTAATTGAGGGAGGGAAATGTGGTATGGTGGTTGTAGCCTAGCTTGGGAGGCAGTCAATATGACTGACAAACATTTATTAAATACCTGTCAGACATTGTGTTAAGTTCTGGGGATACAAATATGAAAAAAGGCAATTTCTATCCTCAAGGAATTAAAATCAAATAAGGTAATCAAAGCACACCAATTAAAACTGAAGGGGGAGGTGGAGAATCAGGGACATGATAACTCAAAGAAATGCAAAAGGACTATAGGAGGATCAGAAATGAGGAGATGGATTTTCTGGATCTCCTTCTTAAATGATAGTTTTGGAGTTCATAGGCTTTGCTCTCCGATCAGAAGAACAGATAGTATTGATGAGAAGAGACTACCACAGCTGATTTGATTTTGTAGGGTGATGAGATTTCCCAGTGATGACTGTTCTGTGGGCATAGTGGAGCAGTGCAAGAGAAAATGGGCTCAGATCCAGATTTTGTTTCTTTCTGTCTACTTGTCACCTCTATGTTTTAGTTTTCTCATCTGTAAAGGGAGAAGGCTTGTAAAAAATAGACTCCAGGGTGTCGTCTGGCTTTAAATCCATGACTTTGGAAGAAAGAAAAAAAAACAGGGAAAAAAAACCATTGAGATGCTTCTAAGTTCTATATCCTTCATTTAGATTCCCCAATGCAGCAGCCCTAATAAGGCTGTTGTTGTTCAATCAGTTTTTTAGTTATGTCTAACTTCATGACTCCATTTGGAATTTTTATGATAAAGATACTGAAGTGGTTGCCATTCCTTCTCCAGTTAATTTTATAGATGAGGAAACTCGACAAGTAGAATTAAGTGACTTAGCCAGGATCACACAGCTAGCAAGTGTCTGAGGCTGGATTTAAACCCTGGAAGATGAATCTTCTTGATTCCATGCCTGGTACTCTACCCACTGTGCTCTTAAAAAAGCAACTGCTTTATAAATGTCCATTATGTTCCATTTTCATTTCTTAATTTTGAAATAAATTATTTTGGACCACATTGCTCCCTTAAAGAACAACATGGGTTAAATCCAATTCTTGGAAAAATAAGCCATGCAGTCTTTTTAGCACTTTCCCATAAGCTAGTCATTTATTAAAATCCTCATTTAATTATTTAGTATAATCAGCAACTTTTGGCAAGAATCTAAAGCTTGGAACAATTTGGAACTTTACAGAAAATCAATGGAACTAATACTAGTGAGGAGAATGAAATAGCTCCTTAACCTTCTCCACTCTTTCTCTTGGGAAAAACACAGCCATGGAAGAGAAGAGAAAAGGTACAGAAAAAGTAAGGGTCATTTTCACTTATTCATCAAGGAAGTAGACACTAAGTAAATGGTAAACATCCTTAAGGACATGAAATGCATAATTGCTTTTTAGCTTCAAGTAGGCATATAGTGGGTAAGTATGACCCATTTATGTGCCCAAGATAAATAAGGAAATCCACAATTATTGCTATAATCCATGCCATTCTCCACCTTTATGTCTACTCTTCACAACCCACAAGCTTTGGACACTGTAAATACTTTGCTGATTCTATAACAGAACATTCACAAATTTCTGAATATTAGAAACTTGAGTGCTTCCCTAATCCTTGCACATGAGAACAGAGGAAAGCTAAGTTCTAAAGAAACATGAATCCATAACACTTATTTTCCAATTATCCTCAAGCTATTTTAATACAAGTCCAACATGAGATTGAGTGAATGAGCAATCCTCAAATAGGAGTTAGATCAAAGCTAACATGGAAGGATCCATTAATGTATTTGAGAAAGTCTCAGAGTAGGAGTTCTGAGGAGATCTTAATCAAATTGTCCTGCTGAGGAACTGAATGGACTCTTTCACTATGGTTGTCACCACCCCTAGAAAAACAGGATAATTGAACTGTGAGAATAAGAAGGTAGTGATGATTGAGAATGACACTAATAAGGATACCACCAGCCTCTTTCACCCTCTGAGGGTTGCTCAAGAGTGAGCCTACACTTCTATTATATGTTACTAAACGTGCCCTTCATAATGTGACTGCAAGGTTGACTGAGGTGTGAGGAAGGAGAAAAAGAACACCATGGAAGATCTATGTCTGATCTAGTCATGTGACTTTGGAGAATCTGACTAATTGGGTGATTTTCCATGTGCCTACACTGTCCCTCAGAATAATATGACCTTATGCTTCAGATTTACTCTAAGTTGCTTAAGGTTTTAGCTACATAATATACTTAAAGGCTGAGCAATGCTGACTGTTTTAGAAAGTCAATAAATACTGTGTCTCCTACAAAGTATTTTTTAACAATATATCCTCCCCCAATTACATGTAAAGATAATTTTCAACATTTATTTTTTTGTGAAATTTGGAATTCCAAATTTTTCTCCCTCTCTGCCTTCCCTACCTCCTCCCCCAGATAGCAAGCAATTCTATATAGGTTATATATATACAATCATGTTAAATATATTTCCATATTCTTCATATTGTGAAAAAAGGATCAGAACATGAAAAAGACATAATAAAAAACAAATTTAAAAAGTGAAAATAGTATGCTGTATGCTTCAATCTCCACTCAGATTTCATAATTTTTTTCTGTATGTTCAACAATGTCTTATGAGCTTATCAGTCACCTCCTATATGACAAGCCTTATTCTAAATGCTTTATAAATATTACCTTATTTGATCTTGGAAGGTAGGTGCGATTATTATTTCTGTTATACTTTTGAGGAAACTAAGGCAGACAGACATAGAGGGATTTGTCCAGGCTCACACAGCTACTAAGTGTCTAAGGAATACTGTATTTTAAACTCAGTTATTCTTGACTTTAAGGTCTGTATTTTATCCACTGTGCCATATAGTTGCTTTTTAAAATTATGTTCTGCTTTTTGTTTTTTGTTGTTGTACTCTATCTCCTTTCCCCACTCCCACCTTTCCTCTAATGTTATTCTTTTTTTCCCCTTCTTTCAAAAAAGCCTCAATTTGCCAAGTGAAGTGCTCAGAATTGTAGACTGGTTAGGGATGAAGAAATGGAAGTGCCCCCTTTTCCTTTTCCTTTTTCCTAATTCAAGTTCTGATTTTATGTGGTACTCAATATCATCCATCTATTGACCCATAAATTCTATGGAAGCAAATGAAAGTAGTATAGGTAAGAGTTGCCCAGCTGATGGGCATTCGGACATGTGGGTAATAGGCTGGAGAACTTCTGTGTGTCTTGGGGAGTCTTAAATTGTGACCAAATTCTACATTATCTAGACCAACCCCTTTGTCTACAGAGCACATATGTCTGTCAGTCTGAAATTGGCATCTTGTTCCTTTCTATTCACTCTCAGATCACATTATGAACAGTGGCAAGGAGGACCGTGGCTTTAGAATCTCAAGACCATAGCTGAAATACTGTTTCTTCTACTTCCTACCTAAGTGACCTTGGACAAATCATCTACTTTTCCTGCAGCAATTGGACTGGATTTTCCAAAAGGTCCTATCTAGATTTATGATTCTAATTTCTGGGGTTCTTTTTTATTTGTTTGTATGTCTTGTCTTCTTGGTTTTTTTTATCTTGCTACTGTCTTCAGTACCACTTCCTGCCTCTGACTCTTTACTGCTCATTGGTCTATCCATTTGGATTCTGGTTACTATATTGTGTTCCAGTTCCAGTTGTTTAGCAAATTGTAATAGATTTGAGGTTTCATGTGCAATCATCTTTTTTATTATACTATGTTATGAAAGTCCTTGTTTTATTCCATAAATTTAAACAAATGGTGAAAAAAGAAAGTCTCCATTTCCTTTCCCTCTCATTTACTAGCCAAGTTATCCCCCAGATTCCAGTATTATTCAGTCAGTACTATTAACCATGCCTAGGTATACTCTTCATTGGACTCTAGTCAAGGCTCTATATAGCTTTACCTAGGTCCTTTTATTTCTTCTTCCCATTAGATGTAAATTCCATGAGGAAAAGGAATATCTTGCTCTCTTATATCTGTATCCCCAATGTGCATAATTAATGTTCTATCTATTTATCTCTCTACCCATCTATCGAAGGCACAGGTTCATAAATAGGTATAATTTTACTGTAAATCTCTTCACCCCAACTCTGAAGTATCATTGCTGAGACTCTTTAGCAATATCTATGAGTATATCAGTCCAAGAAGTTGCTATAGTGGGAGATAGGATTCATGATTTATGACTGAGCATATTCTGCTAAAATCTAAGTATAGGTTGTTCTATGTGGTAGGAGAGAGGTAAACAATTCCCCTTTCCCTTCCCCTAGAACGCATAGAGTACTTCTGAGAAGAGGTCCAGTCATAGTAGAGCAGAGGTTCTTAACTTACGTCTGTGAATTTAAATGCAACTATATTTCAATATAATTGGTTACCTTTGTAACCCTTTATGTTTACTTTCTTGCATGTAAAAACAATATTTTAAGAAGGGGCTCAGAGTTTACATGATCAACAAAGTTTTCTTTGCCATACGGTACAAAGGTTTAAGAAACCTTGAAATGGAGATTCCCCTGAGTACCTTACCCAATTGAAACAATCATTTAACTTTGGACATAAGATCTCTGCCCTTGGTACACCCGAAGAAGGTTTTTTGTTTTTTGTTTTTTGGGTTTTTTTGTTTTTGTTTTTGTTTTTGTTTTCTGAGGCTGGGGTTAAGTGACTTGCCCAGGGTCGCACAGCTAGGAAGTGTTAAGTGTCTGAGACCAGATTTAAACTCGAGTCCTCCTGAATTCAAGGCTGGTGCTCTACCCACTGTGCCACCTAGCTGCCCCCTGTTTTTTTTTTTGTTTGTTTGTTTTGTTTAAATATGAAGGCTTCTCCATGAATCAGGAGTAATCATCTCAAGTACAAACAAAGTAGGTAGGCTTAGACATACAACTCATAGGCAGAGAACTTATCATTTAATATGCTGAGTGATTTCTTTGGGATTGTTATTCTCTCCACCAGGGCAGATGTTTCCTTTTATGAATATAACCCAAGCACCGAAGCCCATTTGTATGAGATTCACTTTTCATTGGTTGAGACAGATGTCCTGCCCCTGTGGGAAGGTTATGGCAGAATTGACAGTGGTGAATAGAAGAAAGATCTGGTTTCTTCAAATCTGCATTTATTCTCTGTTTCTAGAATATCAGGACAGTTTTCCTTGATAATTTCTTGAAAGATGATGTCCAGGTTCTTTTTTTGATCATGACTTTCAGGTAGAACAATAATTTTTAAATTATCTCTCCTGAATGAGCATAATTGAGTATATCTCTAACCAAACTAACAGAAATCATATGATTATCTCAATAGGTGCAGAAAAAGCATTTAATAAAATCAAATACCCAATCCTACTAAAAACACTAGAGAGTATAGGAATAAACGGAGTTTTACTTAAAATGATTAGTAGCATCTATGTAAAGCCATCAGCAAGCATCACTTATAATGGAATAAACCAGAAATATTCCTAGTAAGACCAGGGATGAAACAAGTTTATCTACTGTCACCATTACTATTCAATATTGAATTAGAAATTTAGCAATGAGAAGAAAAAGAAATTAAAGGAATTAGAGTAGGTAAGGAGGAAACCAAATTATCACTCTTTGTAGATGATATGATAGTTTACTTAGAGAATCCTAGAGAATCAACTAAAAAGAATTATAGAAACAATTCACAACTTTAGCAAAGTTGTATAAGTTTAGCCATGCAGGATATAAAAAAACACATAAATAATCAGCATTTCTATATATTACTAACAAAGTCCAGCAGCAAGAGATACAAACAGAAATTCCATATAAAATAACTATAGATAATATAAAATATTATGGAGTCTATCTGCCAAAACAAAATCAAGAACTATATGAACACAATTATAAAACAATATCCACACAAATAAAGTCAGATCTAATCAACTGGAAGAATATCAAGTGCTCACGGATAGGCCAAGCTAATTTAATAAAAATGACAATTCTACCTAAAATAATCTACTTATTCAGTGTTATACCAATCAAATTCCCAAGAAATTATTTTACAGAGCTAGAAAAAATAATAACAAAGTTCATCTGTAAGAACAAAAGGTCAAGAATTTCAAGGGAATTAGTGAAAAAAATGTTAATGAATGTTTAGCTGTACCAGACCTAAAATTATATTATAAAGCAGCAGTTATCAAAACCATTTGGCTAAGAAATAGAATAGTGGATCAGTGGAATAGGTTAGGTTCAGAAGACACAATAGTTAATGATTATAGTAATCTAGTGTTTGATAAACCCAAAGACCCCAGCTTCTAGGATAAGAACTCACTATTTGACAAAAATTTCTGGGAAAATTAGAAATTAATATGGCAGAAACTAGGCATTGATCAATACTTAACACCCTATACCAAGATAAGGTCAAGATGGGTTTTTAATTTAGAAATAAAGGATGATACTATAAGCAAATTAGAAGAACAAGGAATAGTCTACCTCTCAGATCTATGGAGAATTAAAGAATTTATGGCCAAAGAAGAACTAGAGAATATTATGGAATGCAAAATGGGTAATTTTGATTACATTAAATTAAAAAGGTTTTGTACAAGCAAAATAAATGTTTGGAAATGTATACATATATTGTATTTAACTTATACTTTAACATATTTAACATATAATGGTCAACCTGCCATCTGGGGGAAGAGGTAAGGGGAAAGAGAGGAAAAGTTAAAATAAAAGGTTTTGCAATTGTCAATGCTGGAAAATTGCCTATGTATAAATTTTTTGTAAAAATTAAATTAATTAATTAAATTATTTTAAAAAAGGTTTTGTACAAACAAAACTAATGCAGCCATGATTAGAAGGGAAGCAGGAAACTGTGGGGGAAATTTTACATCCAAGGATTCTGATAAAGGCCTAATTTCTAAAACATATGGAGAATTGACTCAAATTTATAAGAATACAAGCCATTCTCCAATTAATAAATGGTCGAAGGACATGAATAGACAATTTTCAGATAAAGAAATTAAAACTATTTCTAGTCATATGAAAAACTGCTTCAGATCACTACTTGATTAGAGAAATGCAAATTGAAACAACTCTGAGTTATCACTACACACTTCTCAGATTGATCAAAAGAACAGGAAAAATAATGATAAATGTTGGGGGAGATATGAAAAAAACTGGGACATTAATATGTTATTGGTGGAGTTGTGAAATGATCCAATCATTCTGAAGAGCAATATGAAACTATGCCCAAAGGGCTATTAAACTGTGCATACCATTTGATTCAACAGTGTCTCTATTAGGTTTGTATCCCAAACAGATAATAAAAAAGGGAAAAGAACCCATGTGTGTAAAAATGTAGCAGCCCTTATTCTAGTGGCAAGAAACTGGAAACTGAGTGGATGTCCATCAGCTGGAGAATGGCTGAATAAGTTTTGGTATATGAATGTTATGGAATATTATTGTTCTATTAAAAAACTATCAGCAGGATGATTTCAAAAAGGACTGGAGAGACTTACATGAACTGATGCTAAGTCAAGTGAAAAGAACAAAGAGAACAACAAGATTATGTGATGATCAACTGTGATGGACTTGGTTCTTTTCAACAATGAGATGATTCAGGTCATTTCCAGTGGTCTTGTAATAAAGAGAGGACTGTAGGGACTGAGTGTGAATCACAACATAATATTTTTATCTTTTTTGTTGTTGCTTTTTCCCCCTTTCTCATTTTTTCTTTTTTGATATGATTTTTCTTCTACAGCATGATAAATGTGGAAATATGAATAGAAGAATTACACATGCTTAACATATATTAGATTACTTGCTGTCTGGGGAGGAGTTGAAGGAAAGGGAGGGAGAAAAATTTGCAACACTAAGTTTTGCAAGGATGAATGCCGAAACCTAATTTTTAAAATTAAAGCTTTTTATTTAAAATATATGCATGGGTGATTTTTTCAACATTGACCCTTGCAAAACCTTCTGTTTCAAAATTTCCCCTCCTTCCCCCACCCCTCCCTAGATGGCAGGTAGTCAAATATATGTTAAATATGTTAAAATATAGTTAAATCCAATAGGTGTATACATATTTATACAGTTATCTTGCTGCACAAGAAAAATCAGATCAGGATAGGGAAAAAACTGAGAAAGAAAACAAAATACAAGAAAACAATAACAGAAAGAGTGAGAATACTATGTTGTGGTCCACACTCAGTTCCCATAGTCCTCTCTCTGGATGAAGATGACTCTCTTCATCACTGAATAATTGGAATTGGTTTGAATCATCTCATTGTTGAAGAGAGCCATGTCCATCAGAATTGATCATTGTGTGGGCTTGTTGCTGTGTATAATGATCTCTTGGTTCTGCTCATTTGACTTAGCATCAGTTCATGTAAGTCTTTCTAGGCCTCTCTGAAATCATCCTGTTGGTCATTTCTTTTTTTTATATAGCTTTTTATTTACAAGATATATGCATGAGTAATTTTTCAGCATTGACAATTACAAAACCTTTTGTTCCAACTTTTCCCCTTCTTCCCCCCACTCTCTCCCCTAGATGGTAGGTAGACCAATACATGTTAAAATATGTTAAAGTATATGTTAAATACAATATCGTATATGTATATATATATATATATATATATATATATATATATATATATGTATCCATAGTTATTTTGCTGCACAAAAAGAATCGGACTTTGAAATAATGTACAATTAACCTGTGAAGGAAATAAAAAATGTAGGAGGACAAAAACAGAGGGATTGGAATTGCTATGTAGTGGTTCACACTCAATTCTCAGAGTTCTTTTGCTGGGTGTAGCTGGTTCTATTCATCATTGAACAAATGGAACTGATTTGGTCCATCTCATTGTTGAAGAGACCCATGTCCATCAGAATTTAACATCATATAGCATTGTTGTTGAAGAATATAATGATCCTGCTCATTTCACTCAGCATCAGTTCATGTAAGTTTCTCCAGGCCTTTCTGAAATCATCCTGCTGGTCACTTCTTTCAGAACAAGAATATTCCATAACCTTCATATACCATAATTTATTCAGCCATTCTCCAATTGATGGGCATCCATTCAGTGAAACTTGTTTTTTTTTAATAGTTTTTATTTACCATTTATATGCATGAGTAATTTTACAGCATTGACAATTGCCAAACCTTTGTTCTAATTTTTCCCCTCCTTCCCCCCGCCAAATGGCAGGTTGACTAATACATGCTAAATATGTTAAAGTATAAATTAAATACAATATATGTATACATGTCCAAACAGTTGTTTTGCTTTACAAAAAAGAATAGGACTTTGAAATAGTGTACAATTAGCCTGTGAAGGAAATAAAAAATGCAGGTGAACAAAAATAGAGGGATTGGGAATTCTATGTAGTGGTTCATCGTTATCTTCCAGAGTTCTTTTGCTGGGTGTAGCTGGTTCAGTTCATTACTGCTCTGTTGGGATTGATTTGGTTCATTTCATTGTTGAAGAAAGCTACGTCCATCAGAATTGATCATCATATAGTATTGTTGTTGAAGTATGTAATGATCTCTTGGTCCTGCTCATTAATGAACCTGTTTTTGCAAGTATTTTGAAAATTAAAAAAAAAAACTATATTTTTTAAAGAAAACAGCCTTGGTAGAGAAATGTAATGAAATGTTGTTAGATTTTAAAATATTAAGAATTCAAAGAAGCATATTGCACTGATATAAAGTGAAGTAAGTGGAACTAGGAAGAAACATATGCAATAGCTACAATGATATGGATAGAAAGAACAACAAAAAGTTAACACTGTATAATTATAATGTCCAAGCCTAGCACTAGAGCAGAGCTGAGAAGATGTATTTCTCTCTCTGCACAGGTGGAGAACTACATATGTGGAATATTGCATATGCCGTCAAACTTGATTGATATATAGCTGTTTTTGCTAGACTGCTTTTTTCCTTTTCAAAAAGTATTTGTTACAAAGCCTGACTTGCTGATACTTAGATGAAAAAGCATAAAAGAAAATGAAAATAATATTTAAAACCACAGTATCTATCAATAAAATTTTAAAACAAAAACCCTGTAGTCAGTCAGTCACCTAGCATTTATTAAATAGGGTATCGTATCCTTACTTACAGATGCTCTTAAAAGCATTTTTTTTTCTCTTTTGCACCTCTAAACCATCCCAAGATATCTTGGAGTTTACTACTAGATTTCTTTCTTAAGGATCAGGCTTTAAACCAAAGCAAATCTAATTCTCATTGACCACCAATAAGTTTTAGGCCAAGTCCCATTTAGTCAAGATTGACTAAGATTGAACGTAAATAACAATCGTTTCTGATTTGGCCAGAAACTCTGAGATCTTCTCCTCCTCATTCATTTACTTATTATTTAGGGTTTTGGACAAGGTGAAAAAAGAGATTGTTTGCCTCAAAGGCTTTCTTGCCTTAATCACTGAATGGATGCAGCCTCAGTCAAACTAGATGCATTGAAGATCTTAGCTTAAAAAGGTCATGGTCTCCCACTTCATCAAGAGTCATCTCCAGTCATTTTGATCTAAATCTGGCCATTGTACCCAGATGGTTCGGGAGGGGAAAGTAAGGCAGGTGACCTTGCCCAGCCCTCCCTCACTGAAATCCACTTCCCTTCATGTCAAGGCATAACCTCCCTGATATTATGTTCCTTTTCCAGAATGAAGGATAAGCAACAACAATTTATTAAATGAATACTATGTTGTAGGCACTGTGAGCTCCATGGATAGTACAAAGAAAGGCAAAAATAGTCCCAGTGTCCAAGAGTTCTCATTCTAATAGAAATGCTAAATCATTAGAATGCCATAATAAGTTTTTAAATGATTTTTTTCCCATTTATTTGACTTTTTTTGAAGAGGGAAAGGGAGACTACCCCTACAACTTTGTAGTATGGTGTCCCGGTAGTACAGATAAGCAAAATAAGTCTCCAAGAGGCTAAACAACTTTTGTCCAAATTATACAGCTAGTAATTGGTAGAACTGGAAATCAAATTCAAATCTGACTCCAAAGTCTAGTGCTCTTTCCACTACAATATGCATGCTGGCTCTCAGGTTACAATTTCATGGAATACCCATAGTTTCATTTGTATAATAAACCTCTCCTTATGCAATATGCCCCCAGTCACAAGACCAGTCCTGCAGCCCTTTTGCACACAGAACATTCATTGACTTCAGTGACCACCACATAAACAGGAATTTGTGCCAGGAAACCAAAACAGAAACCACTGGGAAAAGTCAAAATGGCCCCTCTCCCTACTTTCTAACTCTGCTCCCTTGACTTTCAGTCCCCAAAGGTTTAGAAATATTGAGAAATTATATCTCATCCATTTCCATCATTTTTCTCCCCAATGAATTCTTCTGGGAAATTTTTGAGTTGGAGATAAGTAAATCTCTATTTTTTTCCATATCTATTCATGATTGGGAATGAAAAATAAAAGGAAAAACTTAATATTGTTGCTGTATTAGTTACCCTGAAGTAACTCAACTTCTAGGGATATCCAACTTAGATTCTACTCTTTGATTCACATTCATACTTAATGATTTTGAGTTAGAGGATTATGGAAGAGAAGTGTTTAATGAAACATCCCAGGTTAGCAAATTTGCTTCCAGTGGTACAATGATTGTAAGAAATATGCAATTTCTTCTATATGAATACTCCTCCAGTAGTACAGACTGTATTCTCAAGAATTGTAATGATCAAAAAACTCAACAACTGGTAGCCAAGGGTTTTATGATGAGCCCCTCTAAGTAGAGCTAAGTTGGCCCAATGAAAATCAGATATCAAAATGTTTCCATTTTGATAGGATCTTCTAGGCCTGGGATGAAACCTCAGGACCTAGTGTTGCTTCCACACCACAATGGGGCACCAGAGAACAACTTTAGTGGAAGTCCCCAGTACTACATGCAGATATTAAGATGAAATAAATGAGCCTGAACTCAGGGAAATTTGGGTGAATGATGCAAATATATTTTATTGAAAATCCCCAAAATGTGTAAAATGCTTATTAGACAAATGAATTTAATCTGCCATTGATTGTTTCTCCTGGTGAGAAGAATATTTTCAAGAATTCATGGAGGATCACTATATAAGAATATGAGATTTGGATCAAGAAACTCAATTTAAATACTATCCATACTGATATCTGGAGTGGGGTGATTATATGAGGAGGAGGGAGAGTCAGAGATAGAGTGAAAAGTTAGGAGAGAAAGGGAGATACAAATAGAGAAGCAGGGGGGAAAACAAGCAGAGGTAGATACAGAGTCAAAGAGATAGAAAGACAGAGAGATGAGGGAGGGTGATGATAGTGTATCTGCAGCCTAACCATAACAAAAAATATTTTTATATGGGTCAAGGGCTAGTAAAGTTGTATGGATAAGGAATGGAGCTCAGTCTGAGGATGAAGCAAAACCTCAGGGACACTGTGAGGATTATAAACTGCTGAAAATGGGACGATATAATAATGGGAAAGATGGGGAGAGGAAGTATACCTTGGAACGTTCTGAAGTTTCTGGGATATAGAAAGTTTGTCTGCCAAGACAGGGAAATCATACTGCCACTGTTAGGATGGTGATGGGCAAGGGAGGAAGAGCCCCCTTGGGAAAGATGCTAATGATATCTTTTAAAATTTTTCCCTTGGAGAAGACCCTTTATTAATCTCTTGCTTATCCACATCTCTGGCCATTGGCCTCCTACTTGGCTTTTGGCCTGCTGGGAAGATTCTACAGAAACAACTCATTTCATTTTGATTTTGATTTATTTCAACAAGCCTATTTTATGTACCCCACATATCACATAAAATCACAGATATTTGACCATTCATCAGAGTTCCCTCCCCAATGCCTCATCATGGCAAAGAGATGGTTTGGGACCTCAGAGACATATTTACCATCCTAGGACTTCCTCCTAAAGAGTCATTCATTATCATTAATCATTAGAGAGATGGCATGAGGTAATACAGCTTTTCCCCTGGTCATCACAATTCAAGAAATCCGAAGGCTGTCTACTAAGGCATGGAGAAGCTAAGATGTGCATCAGTAGATAACAGAGGTATGTGTATGTGTGTTTGTACATATATATTTATTTACATATATGTGTGTACATGTCTACATGTGTATATATATATATGGATGTATATAATATGTAGCTTCCAAGACATTCTATTTCTTTTATATTTTTCACTTTAAAAACTTGTTTTTTTAGTTCACTCACATGATTTTTTCCTCCTTTATTTGCAGAATTAAGCAATTTACTTCTTTCTTTTAGCCTTTTCTACATTATTGAGCAATTCAACGAAATCTGATCACTGAAGTTTCTCTATCTCCCCAATAACACATATTCCATGCTGCAAGATCATAACTGTATTGACATATATATGTGCATACTTAAATACACACATATATACATATATAAGTCCATATTTGTATCAATATATATGTCATTTATGTATATATATATATATATATATATATATATATATATATATACTGATTTATAGCTCTCTCTGTTTCTTTCTCTTGTCTCTATCTGTCACTCTTTTTCTATGTTTGTCCCAACTTCTACCTATTTCTCTTCATGTCTCTATCTCAATCTCTATATCTTCATACTCTTGTCATACTTAATTCACAAAAGATGCCATTTGTCTGGTTAGACCATGAACTGCTAGAGAAGACATTTTTCATATTGGCTTGTAATTAGAATTCTTATCTACAAATGAAAAATTAAACATTTTCAAGAATTGTTCTAAAATTATTAAAGATCTCATCTAATATATGAATGTTATGAAATATTATTGTTCCATAAGAAACAATCAGCAGGGTGATTTCAGAGAGGCCTGGAGAGACTTACATGAACTGATGTTAAGTGAAATGAGCAGAACCAAGAGATCATCATATACACGGTAACAACAATTCTGATGAATGTGACTTTTTTTTTCTAACAATTAGATGTTTAAGGCCAGTTCCAATGATCTTGTGATAAAGAGAGCCATCTGCATCCAGAGAGAGAACTGTGGTAACTGAGTATGGATCACAAAATATCATTTTCATTTTTTTTGTTGTTGTTTGCTTGCATTTTGTTTTCTTTCTCATTTTTTTCCTTTTTGATAGGATTCTTCTTGTGCAGCATATATTGTGTATAAGTATGTATACACATATTGGATTTAACATATATTTTAACATGTTTAATATATTTTAGATTACTTGCCATTTAGGAGAGGGAGTGAGGGGAAGGGGAAAGTTTGGACCACAAGATTTTGTAAGGGTCAATGTTGAAAAATTATTCATGCATATGTTTTGAAAATAAATAAAAAAAAACTTTAATAAAAAATGATCTTACCTAAAGTGGTGAATTTAATCACAAAATGACAGACTTGGAAGACTTTAGTGATCAGGAACCCAGAAATATTATGTGGCTTGTTCAAGATCATTACATCAAGTAGAGAGCTGAACCAAGTTTCCTATCATCCCATCCTGCCTTTATTTATGTCCCTTCTCCCCATGCAGAAAAGAGCTGACTCTTGTTCATATAGCATTCAGTCGTTGGTTATTTATCTCATCATTCTGTTTTCTATGGCTCTAGGTTCTTCTGTGAAACTCAGGACACTAAAATGGATTTCATGGTCATATTTAGTTTATTATTCAACTGAGGATGGAATGGTTGTTTAGTCTCTTGGGATAGTGATTAGGATGGAGCAGAGGATGAAAGATTAGCAAACTTAATCTACGCTGGTGTTTTTAATTTAGGTAAAGAAGACAACAGATATGAATTCTTGTTCTTTCAAAGACATTTCATTGTCTTAACCCCAGGAGACCTGTTTTCCCCTTTTCTTGGTAGTGATAATTACCAAAAACTATTTCCAGGTTGAGACCATTTATGACGTGGAAACACTTTGCTGAACTAATAAAGCTATCCCAAAACAGAACGTTTTACCTTGGAAAGTAGTGGATACCCCTTCACTAAAGATAGTTAAATAAAGACCCAAAGACTGAATATCAAGTACATTATAGAAAAGTTTCTTGTTTAGGTCTCAATTGGACCAAATTTCCTTCAAATTATATTCCAATTCAGAAAATCCTTTGACCACTTTGGCCATTATTGATAAAATACAAGCATGCAAAATTTTCTTTGAGATTGAGTCCTCTACTCATTCTTTGATCAGAATAACTTTGTTACTTAAGGAGACTTTCAAAGGTTTCTTCTCATTTAGCCTTGTTAGTAATCCTTATACTGCAAAAGGAGTAAAGATGGGATGGCTATGTAAGACAATATCAGGAAAAAGGAAAACCTGCTGCTTCCTCATGTGTCTTGTACAGCTACAGCAAAGACCAAACTAAAAGGACTTAAAACTTAAAAGTGTGGAATGTTAGAATTGGAAGGACTTCAGAAAATGGAACACAGAATGGCAGATTAACAAAGGACCTTAGAATATAGAGTTTTAGAACTAGAAGCAAATCCAGAGAATTCAGAAAAGTTTTATTATTTGTTCAAAGTCACATAGCAAATTAAATCAGAGTTGTTGTTAGAACTCATGTTTCCTAATATGCCATGATATACAATCTTTTAAGTGGTAATCTGGCAAATAGAAACTAACAGAGTGATATTACATTTGCACAATACCCATGTATTCCCAAATATCAAAAGGAAAAGGAAAAGCAATATTTGTAAGCTGTGTCATTATTGTCATTTCCACACACACATATACAGCCACCATACTAGTTCTAGTCCTCATCATCTCATATGGACTATTGAAATATACTTCTAATTGGTTTCCTTACCTCACATCTCTAATATATCCTTCACTCTGCTGTCAAAATGATTTTCTTAAAACTCCAATTTGATCATATCATCCCCCTAATCAATAAATTTTAATAACTCTAATATCAAATGTAATTTTCTCTTTTTGGCATTTAAAATTCTTCACAGTCTAGTCATTTTTTAACTTTCCAATTTTCTTATATGTTACTCTCCTCTTTACAATAGAATCTAGGTAGACTGATCTACTCACCATTGCTGAATGAAAGAGATTTTATTAAGTATTTACTATGTGTAAGTGACTTTGCTAAGTTTGCTAGACACAAATCAAGATCAAGATAGTCTCTGCCCTCAGGAAGCTTAAATTCAAAAAGGGGAAGACAACACATATAGAGGACAGCAGCCAGGAAAGGTATTTTGGTCAGTTCCTCTCTTCCAAGGCTTCAGCTGACATCTCCATGCATTTGAACTGGCTATATCCCATATTCTCCCTCCACATTTAGCTTGATCCCTTATGACTTATGGATTTTGTGATCCTGTGAAAATTGTTTCATTGTTAGGCAATTCTAATTGAAAAGTTCCTTTATTAAATTAAAATAGGATTGCCTATGACTTCCATCCATTATTTCTAACCCTATGAAATTACACAGGTGAATTTTTTCTTATATAAAAAACCCTTCAGATGTTAGAAGACAATAATCATATCTCCCTCCTAACAAAATCTTACTTCTGATCTCAAGAAGCAGTATGGTAGAAAAAGCACTTTCTCTGAAAGTAGTGGGCCATGATTCAAATCTTGTCTTGGCTGTTTATTATCTTTGTGAGCTTGGGCAAGTCACAATTTTGATGAATCTCAGATTCCTCATCTGTAAAATGAAGGAGTTGAATGAGATGACCTATGACTTTCCTTTCTGACCTAGATTTATGACTTTATGACTTTTCCGCCTGCCTAACCTTCTGTATCTAATCAAGTACCCAATACTGCTGACTCCCCTTCCATTGTATATCTAATGAATGCTTACTCTTATACTAACTTCACCATGGTACAAATACATTCTCTGTCACTGGGATAATTGTCATTATCCTAACTGGTCTCCCTTTCTCCATTTTTTTCTGCTTCTATTTGATATTATGCATAATCACCAGAGTAATGTTCCTAATATGTAGCTTTGGCTATGTCACTCTTAGAAAAACCTTTAGTATCCTCTTTCCCCCCACTCCCAACTGCTCCTGTGAAAAATGCAAATGACTTAGCCTGGTTTTAAAAGCTCACTAATACCCAATATCTGGCTCTGATATCTGATCTCAGGGTTGGACTTTGATCTTTTCAATTATATTTCACCTTCTCCCTTTTCACATTCTTTATATTTCCACCACTTCACATTTCCTCAATCTTTCTGCTCCTTCTTGACTCTGTTGCCTCTGTTTGCTCAGGCTTTTTAACAATGACAGAAACTCACTTCTTCCTCTTCAGCTACTGTCAAAATTAATGACTTTGGAGACCACCAAGTTCTTCTTCAAGGTTCCTTTAAAGTAGTAGTTCTCCATGAAAACTTATTCACCCCTCCCTCCACAACAACTAACAAAAAGACCTTGCCCTCCACATGTTTTTAGACCTTCCCTTTGCCCTTATTATCAATTTACATTTCATATATATATATATATATATATATATATATATATATATATATATTTACATACAAACATATATAGAATCTTTGATTTAATCATTTTAAAGGATCTCTATGAAGAATTCCCTCTACCTACCTTATTATAATCAAGAATAGCATGGAGCAATTGAAGAAATACTTGTTTGGGAGTCTGAGACCTGATTGCAAATCTCAACTCTTCCACCTCTAATTGTGTGAACCTGTACATGATATTTAACCTCTGGACCTCAATTTCCTCTTCTGAGAAATGAGGAGCATTGGACAAGATAGCTTCTAAAATTCCTTCTAATCTACATTTATGAGCTTACCAATGCTCTATAATTTTGTAATCTTAGAAATGTCTCTGGTGACATTGAGATTTTAAATGTCCTAACCAAGCCCATAGAGCCAACTTATGTCAATGGTAGGACTTGCAGAGAGGTTTTCTAACCTCTATAATAGGTGGATTCGACCAGAATAATTACTTAGATTTATTTAGTATGATAAAATCTATGAAGTGTTTTATTCTGTCTCATTTAAGTTTCTATAATGTAGGTATTATATCCCCATTTGACACAAGAGGAAACTGAATCTTCTAAAAGTTAAGGAACTTGCCTGTCATCATAGATCTGGCAGATTTAAACTGAAGCAGAATTTAAACTTAAGTATTTCTGATTCCAACTCCAGAACTCTCTTCACACTGAAAAAAACCATCCATATTATCCACATCTTGAGATGGTTTCAGTTATAGACTTTTTTCATGAATAAATGAATTTGTCAATATGCCCCAAATCATAATTATCATACATTTGAACTAGAACTAGATTTCAAAGCCATCTTTCATCTTAGTACACAGACAATAGTGTTTGATGAAGCATGTCAGAGATTCAACACTGTGTTTTGTGAGTATGTACCATATAAGAAAAGGTTAGTGACTAACCCCAACTCTGACTATATTCTTCCTGGATTATTTCTTATTTATCCATCTAATCCAGCACTCCCAATTTCCCCAGTCTCTGAAAATGAATTAGGGCCAGAGAAGTAGGTCAACTACTACCAGAGTTTGCCACTAAGGCACACAACTCCCTTGAATTATGCAGGCAGAGGTGTATAAACACTGATTAATTCCCTCTGACATAGCTACAAGTGACTTAAAGGTTCAAAAGAGTAGTTTTACTCAGAAAACTAGACAAGCACAACAAAGCGACTTAAGTATAAAAAGGGTTACATGGAAGATGAATGCAAGTATACATGAAGAAGATCTTTGCCAGTCGATTTCTGAACTCTCCTGGATGTAAGGAAAGACATGTAGAAGTCTGGTATCATGTGCAGGACTGGTAAGAATCTTATCCCCTTCCAGAAGCCTCTTTTTAGTCTAATCTCAAGGAATGAGTCCTTAACCTGTCTCTCCTGGCTTGAGGACATATTATTATTCTGCTCTTCAGCTGGCTTTTGTTTCTTGGTTTTCACCCCATAGATTTTTTTTGTTTGTTTGTTTTGTTTTGTTTTGTTTTTCCCTGAGGCTGGAGTTAAGTGACTTGCCCAAGGTCACACAGCTAGGAAGTGTTAAGTGTCTGAGACCAGATTTGAACTCCTGTCCTCTGGAATTCAGGGCTGGTGCTCTATCCACTGCGCCACCTAGCTGCCTCCCACCCCATAGATTTGTAAAGGTTTTCCATAGTATAAGAAGATTATTCTCCTAGGGCTTTAGGCCAATAATCATTGGCACTGCAGACTTTATTTTCTCCTATTGGGTACTATTACAGCTAGAAAAAAACTCATCTTTCTTTCTAAAATTTTTCTTTCTTTCCTGTTTAGTTTGGATGAATCATATTTACAACCCGGTTGTCCCTGCCTCATCATTCCACCTTTGGATAAAATTGGACTTTATTATGTACTGATTTAATCTAATGTGAGCTTCATGAGAACTTGGAAAACAGACTTCCAGGAGCAGGAGTCAATAGCTATCTATTTATCATATGTGCATGCCTCTCTATTTGAGCCCATTATCCCCAGGGACTTTTGTGTGGGCAAAGAAATAGGCTGCCAGCTTGGAGAAATTTTTAATTGTATTTTATTTTTCCAAATACATGCAAGATAATTTTCAATATTCACCTTTGCAAAACCTTGTGTTCCAAATTTTTCTCCCTCTTTCTTCCCCTTCCCCCTTTTCAAGACAGCAAGCAACCTGACGTAGGTTAAACATGCAATTTTTCTAAACATATTTCCATGTTCATCATTCTGTGCAAAAAAAAAAAAAAGATCATGAGAAAAAAGGAAAAAAAAAACAAGCAAAAAAGAACAAAAAAGATGAAAATACTCTGCTTTGATCCACATCCAGTTCTCTGTCTGGATACAGATGAGACTTTCCATCACAAGTCTATTGGAATTGCCTTGAATCACTGCATTGTTGAAAAGTACCAAGTCTGTCACAATTGATCATCACATAAATTTGTTGTTACTGTGTACAATGTTTTCTTATTTCTACTCACTTCACTTAGCATTAGTTCATGTAATTTTCTCTAAGCTTTTCCGAAATCATTCTGTTCATCATTTCTTATAAAATAATAAAATTCCATTACATTCATATACCATACCTTATTTAGCCATTCCTCATCCCCCAATTGATGAGCAGTCATTCAATTTCTAGTTCCTCTACAGAAAGGGCTGCTGCAAACATTTTCACAAAAGTGGGTTTTTTCCCCTCATTTATGATCTCTTTGGGATACAGACACAGGAGAGATATTGTTGGATCAAAGGGTATGCTGTTTTATAGAGTTTTGGGCAGAGTTCCAATTATTTTCCAGAATGGTTGAACTATTTCACAACTCCATCAAAAATGCAATAGTGTCTGGGGGAATGTTTATATCTATTATTTATATCCTACCTCAATAAATTCCTTTTCTATTAGTTAATTAATCATCACTGATTAATGGAGAGGAAACTGATGGGGCATCAGGAACAAAAATATTAGAAGACACAAACCCTCAGAGTTAGCCTGAGAGTGAAGGGGTGGGGCAGAGGGAGCATAAAGATGGAGGTAGTCCTCTACTCTCTGAAACCCCAACAAAAGAATCTGAATCTGAATGGGAGGAGTCATTTCAGAGAGGGTGTTACATAGACAAGCAGATTCTGTTTCAAAAGTTCTGCTCTCTTTCAAAATGAAACCTAAATTGCTGTGTACTATTTAAGAGCTGTCTCTGGGTCTCAAACTTATTTCCAAGACAAAATGGACTAACAGGTCTGGAACAACTCAGTTGACTTGAGTCTCACTGTAAGATTTTCTCTGATGACTCAGATTTTTCAAAGTCCATCATTATATTTGCATACATAAATACTGTGTATACTTACATAATAATTCTGAAATATTAATTTATACTTGCAGTTAATACTATGTACCCATAATGCACCAAGAATAAAAGAAAGGCTTATTCCCTTGCAGGAATCTCCTTGCTACTATACTGTATTGGAAAGAACATTTAAATAAGAAGTTAAGAGAACTGATTTCTAGTGCTCAATTCCAACACTAAAAATGATATAATCTTTTCAAGTTATTCCATTTTTAATTATTCTGTTCTCTCTTCTATAAAGATGATTGGTAGCATAGCCAGCCTCAAAATCAGAAAATGTTGATTTCAAATCCTATTTCTGACACATACATGACCCTAGGAAAGGCATTTAACTTCTAAAATGAAATAATATGTGTAAATCACTTAGCACAGTTCCTGACATATAGCAGGCCCTTAATAAATACTTGCATTCTTCCCTTCCCATCAGTGCTTTAGCCAGCCCTCTAAGACTATGAGATGCAAAGGAGGTGCTAACTTCTGTAGCTAAAGAGAATTTCCTCTTTTTTTTTTTTTAAACCAAGAAAACCATGGATTCTATCCTTATCTTTAAAATAGGGGTAATGATACCTTATTGGTAGATTGTTGAGAAGAAAAATTAAAATAACTCTTGCAAAAAAATTCCAAAAATATTGCAAATGATAACAGAAAACACAAAGTATTTTCATTACCCACTATCCATAGACCAACATTTTCTGGCAAAGGGAATGAGTGACTATCAAGGCCACGTTTGGCAGCTCCTCAATAGAACCCAACAAGCATCCAAAAAAGAGCTTTCTCTTGGGTTTAGGGAAATTGCCAAAACCCTGAATAATGTTTCTCATGCCAGGTACCACAGCCACTCTTATATTCACCTGATAATCATCTCATTCAATGAAGATTAATTCAAGGGAAAAGCATCAGGTTGCAGAATTCCAAGAAGTGAGAGCAGAGACTGAGCAAGGGTATGTCTGAGGAAGTAAGATGGAGAAAGAAGAGTGAGTAAGGGCAAGCCAGTATTTAAAGAACAATAGCTTCCAAGCAGCATGAAGAGCTTATATACAGATCAGAACCAAGCCCAGCTGTGTGACAATGTGTCCTTGTCCCATAGAAGGTATTATATGATTAAAAAAACCACAAATATCCATTACTCCCATGATCAAGCACATCCAGATGGCATTCAAAGAGGAAAGACAGAGACAAAGACAGCAGTTGAAGGATGAGCTTTTAGAAATAGAACTGGATAATGCCCATAGTCCAGAGTTCAGGAAGCCTCCTCTGTTGCCAGAACACAAGTCCATTTCCAGGGTTATTTATTTGATCCAAATTTATTAATTCATTAATAATCCAACTGTTGCTTGCACCATGTCTTTCCCATTCTTCCCAAGAAAAGTATAAAGAAATGAGTAATTTTGTGTCTAGATAACACAGAACACAATGCATATCCTTTCATTTGGTGGGGTGGGACTATAGGTGCAAAATATAGCACACCTTGTCAGACTTGGCAGCTCTGTTGTTCAATTACACCTTTCTTGCAAGGCACAGTTCATGAGGGATTAATATAGTGTAATTTTTTACAAATGCACCCACATATAACGATGCTTAAAAACAGTACAAAGATTGATAGACTCCTACCTTTCTCCCTAGATCAATGCTTAGATTCTTTTGGAAAGTACAAAATTGAGTATAAATAATTATTTGGAAGTTTTCTTATAAAGGGGAACAAATGATGGGGAATCACAGAAGCATACAATCTCAGACGTGGAAGAGTCCTTAGAGTTTATCTCTCAATTTATCTATTGAGGAGCTGCCAAACTTGGCCTTGATAGTCATTCATTCCCTATGCCAAATGCCCCTCATTTGGCAGACAGAAAAACAGAGAGAAGGAAAATGACTTGCTTAAAGATATTTTCTAGCTAGTTGCACAACCAGGAAACAAACCAGTTTCCTGCCTCAGAGGATGTTCTTTCTGCAGCATCACATGGCCTCTTGCAATAGAAATTGAGAAACTGAGATTTTAGAAGACAAACATTAGAGAGAGCTTTGAATAATGCTGAGGAAGAACACAAGACAATGGAAACCAAAATGGAGATGATCCAAGAGGTTCTCTAGTCACTTTTATTTTATCTTCCTAAACATCTTACACCTTATTCATCCCAATGTGATCTAATAACCCTCACCTCCCAGTTGTTCTTTGTAAAAGAGAAGACTCCATTTCTCAACTCCAGGCATTTTCCTGGCTATGCTTGAAATGTTCTTCCTCCTCATTTCTGTCTCCCACTTTCCTTGTTCTTCTTCAAGTCCCAGTTAAAATCACAGTTTTTACAAGTGGGATTCCCAGCCCCCTCAATACTAGAGCCTTCCCTTTGTTGATCATTTCCAATTTATTTCATCTATATCTTGTTTGCTTACAATTATTTAGACTGTGAGCTCCTCAAGAGAAGGGACAGTCTTTTGCCTTTCTTTTGTATTCCCAGTGCTTAGAACAGTGCCTGGTACATAATAGGTGCTTAAAAATAAATAAATAAAAAGTCTGACTTACTAAGACGCATAGAAGGGGTAGTAGATGACAGAACCAGCATTCAAAACTTGGTCCTATGACTTCAAATTCTCTTATGGCCATGGCTTGAAGCACTCAAAAAGAAGTCAGAGAACTAAGAGTTAAAACTGGTAATTGGGGCATATTTTGAGACAAAAAAATAGAGATTGCAAGAGAAAAGGAATTCATTCATCTCCCCATTTATTCAACCTGTATTTATAAAGTGCTAATTCTTTGTAAAATGCTCTTCTAGGTACTGGGGAGATTATGATCCTGCTAGCGGGGCTAATGGACTCAAGTAAGGGGATAAAACAACAGAGAGATAAACTATAACATACAATATAGCTCAATAAGTGCTTTTGAGGAATATATAAAAAAGTCATAGGTAAAGAAAATGTATTACTGACTAAGGGATGGGAAGAAGACAAGGAAGGCTTCATTCAGGTTATTTGACTTGTATGATGGGTAGGAATTCAGTGGACATAACAGGGGAAGAAAGGAAGACATTTAAGGCATAGGGAATAAGCATGAGCAAAAAAGGCAGGAGAATACAGGGACCTTTGGGGAGACGACAGGAAGAAAGCATTCCAATGATAGAATGATAGAATATATAGATATATATATCTATATAGATGTAGAATATATAGATAAGAAAAATTAAATGAGGGTAAAAAAGTAGTGTAACTCCAGATTGTAGAGGAGCCTTAAATGTCAGATAATATAAGGGAAGAGGCATATAAGAAAATAAACACTTTGAGAAGGTAACCAGGGAAAAGTGATTACTTATATGGAACAATTTGGAGAACCCATCAGCCCCTAAATATTTCTACTTTTGTTATTCAAGATGCCATTTTTAGTATTCTTTTCCCTGAAGCATTGTCGTTTCCCAGGTTCCCCTTTTTAAATGCAAAGCATTTAATACATATTTCAAAGCAATGATAAATTCAAAGATATCATAGGAGCACTGACTAAAAGCTTTTTTCTTTAAGTCTCATAGGCCATCTATTCCAATTGCCTCACATTACAAATGAAGTAAATGAAGTTAATAGAGGCCAAGGGATTTGCCTCTGAAGGGACTTTTAGAAATTCCCTAGTTCTTGGAGGTGAAGATGCTTATGAGATGATAGTCTGAGAACCCTGAACACCTTCAGAGGGCACAGAAAGGTGGGGGAAAGGACCTAGGCTCAGCCAGGAAATGAAGATAGGCTTTAGTTCTTTCAAAGTTCTGCAAAGAAAGGACGTTGAATTTCATTCATAGTTAAAAAGTAACCTGAGAAAGATAGAGAATTTCATCTCCCACTACCATGTCCTTACACAGGCTGCTTCCTCCATTTCCTTGTCATCTCTGCCTCTTACAATCAATTCCTAGCTTGATTCTAGAGACTCTATATATATTCTAGAATCTAGAGATTCTAGATTCACAAGACTCAGTTTATTTCATGTCTTGTGGTTGGCATTTTTTGACCCCTTTGTTTATTAATTCAGTCTCCACATGCTTCAAATACCTTGTATATACTTACCTATTCACATCTTCCCTCATGTCCAGGAGAATATAAATTCTGGGAAGGCAGGGCTAACTCTCTATTTCACTTTTGTGTCTCCAGTACCTGACATCAAGCTTACTTAATATCTGCTTACTACGTGTGCTTTTAAAAAAAATTAGTTTGCACGAAACTATACTGCTGTATTGGTTCTGTTATGAGATTTATGCCATTATTAATTCTTTGAATTCTGAGAAAACAACCCCAAATCTCATTATGGAAATTAGAGGTGCTGCCAAACCGACTCTAATATTCTTCCAGGGTATTATGAAGTTGATAAGCCAAAGAGCTCTGCAGACACAGGAAACTGGGCCTTTTTTCACATACCTGCTTGTACCACAGCCATAATATAGAATTGGCATTATTAAAAGCACCCCATACTTTGAAGCAAATCTGTTCTTTCCCTGGTTTCATTAACAAGTGAAGATTTTACTTCTTTTGGGTCTTGCCAAGTATCTCCTTCTGAAGGGCAACCTCATTGCTGCTGAAAATCTCACACAGCGGGAAATAGATGAATCGTATGGCAAATAATAAAAAAATACATATTTCAAAGCAACGATAAATTCAAAGGCATATAATACATTCACTAGTTTTCTGTTTTAAAGAACTTTTAAAAATGGATTCAGCATTCTGTTATTGTTTGAAGTCAATACAATTTCATAGCTTTGGCTTAGATTGTCACATAACACAAACACTTTGTAAATCTCTCATAAGGAACAGCACAGAATTTTGTTGACTGTGGCACTATCAAGGGAAATATTTGTTCTTGTGTCTAAAGTCAAGAGCTTAATATCTCTGGAAAGATAATGGGTTTGGTGTTCCAGCAACAGTTTTGCAGATATATTAAAATACAACTGAAGAGACCATAGTCTCTATGAAGAGACTCTGTTTTGGTTTTGAAAAGAACATGTTTAGCAATGAATTTTCTGGAAGGTGAGAGATTTAAATAAGAGAAAAATAAGATTGTGTGTTAGGGATGCTTATGATACCTTGGCAGCCTTGCAAAGCCTAAAGGAGATGGGGGGAAGTTATATGTGTGTCTTTGTGGGAAATTATCTTTTAAAGTCAACTAAAATCATGATACAGGACTGAGGTGCAGTGTAGAAGAGTGGATAGAACATTAGAAAGAGAGTCAGAAAGATCCGGTTCAAATATTACCTGATATTTGTTATCTGAGGTGCCCCTTAGGAAAGGCATTTAAATTCTTTGTGCCTTATATCTTTGTCTGCAAAAGGGAGCTGGACTCAATTTTCATTATGATCTCTTTTGCCTCCAAATCTATGATCATGTAAATCAGGGCCACAAAATCACTTTCAGGGACTTGATTTCATAATAATATTTGGAAGAAGTAAGAGTAGAAATAATACTAGAACCCAGATCACCAAATTTTTCAATTCTGAGATTATCTTCCACATTCCTTCCACATACTACAGATAGCCAAATTAGTGGAGAAAATGAATATGTTTCTGACAAAAGTCATAATCTGCTATGGAAGTAACAATCACAGGTAGCATTTATATAGAACTTGGAGACTTACAAAACACTTTATAAATATTTCATTTTAATCTCACAACAACCCTGAGAGGTAGATACTATTTTTGTTTACATTTTATAGATGAGGAAATGGAGGCAGATGGTAGTCAAATGATTTCCACAGGGGTTACATGGCTGGCAAAGTGTCTGAAACTGGATTTGAATTCAAATCTACCTGGCTCCAGTTATAGTATCTGCCCACTGTGTCACATTGTGCCTGAAAGAGATTTTAGTTACTTGGTCTTAATTCTACTGAAAGCTCTGCATTTGATAAATTCTTTATCTGTGTTGCTGAGAGTTATATCTCTCAGAAAGTAGACGAAGTAATGAGCATAGTAGCCTTATCTGGGCTAATTCTATCTAAACAGGAATACTTCCACATTTAAGACCAAACAAAAAGACCCTTTGAGGAAGTGACAAGTCATCTTGGATAATCTAATAGTCAAGGATGTGAACACTGGACAGACTTTTATGTTTACTCTAAAGTTTAAGAAATCAGACCTCTAAAAATTATAGGAAACGTGTATATATATATATATATATATATATATATATCAATAGAAAAATCAACATATGTATATATGTGTGCATATAGATATATCAATATATTGATATATGTATATAGATAGATCAATGGGTCAACAGAGAGATATAGATGTGTATGTTTATATAGATTGATCAATAGATGCAGATATATGTATATAAATAGATTAATATGTCAATAGATCAATGGCTATAAATTTGTATGTAGACATTTGTATATATATATATATATATATATATATATATATATATATATATATATATATATATATATATATATATATATATATACAGATACAGATATAGCTAGAGATGGCTAGATAGATAGATATTTAGATATATAAACATATATATATATGTAGGCCATATAAATATATGTATTATAGACAGGCATATAAACATACATATATAGGTAAGCCAATAGATTGCTAGATGCTTGAGAAGCAGGGAGAAAGAATGAGACAGAGAGAGGGAAAGAGAAAAAGACAGAAAGAAAATGAGAAGAAGGGAGAAGGATTTAGGGAGAGAGAAAAAGAGAAGAGAAAGAGGTAATTTTATAATCTGAGGGAAAATGATTCAAGAGGAATGAATTTCAAAAATGAGATTCTGAAGGACAAAAAAAAACAATTGCAAATAATCCCAATGAGAAGAAAACAGAAAAGAGATGAGACGAATGTGAATTCATAGGGGAACTTTTTGAAAAGTTCCTATGCCTGCCTATGTATATATATTTCAAGAGGGCCATATTTTTAAAACAATCAGAAACATAGCACTAAAGAAGAAAATATGAGTAGTATTACTTGTAAGACTACGTTCATGAAGGGTAAGATCCAGAATAAGATGAAACTTGGAAAAACAAATCCCAAAGATACAGATTTGACTTTTAAATGTGTTTGCTGTATGAACAAGGACAGATTGGTCTTCTGCTTGAGGTGGAAGGCAGAGTGTCAATGGACAACAGAAAAAGAACAAAATTGCCTGTCTCCTGTTGTGCTTCCTCCTTCTTAATAAAGGTGAATGATCTTGGGCTAGAAAGAGCCAAGGCAACATGATTAAGAGGAAAATTCAATACAAGGCAAGGGGGTTGTAAGAGAGCGCCTAGCTACTCTATATGATTTCAGGATCTTGGTTCTTAGAAATTCCTTCCCAGAACTCTGAAAGTATTTGGAAAGTATATTCACTGATCACTGTTAGCCATTCGGAAGGTACCATGGAGGCAGC
This sequence comes from Sminthopsis crassicaudata, assembly GCF_048593235.1. Lineage (NCBI taxonomy): Eukaryota > Metazoa > Chordata > Mammalia > Dasyuromorphia > Dasyuridae > Sminthopsis > Sminthopsis crassicaudata. The sequence goes on along the minus strand of NC_133618.1, from coordinate 139,717,462 downwards.
TAGGTGACGCAACAGATGGAGTCCTAAATCAAAAAGACTTGAGCAGCCTCAGATACTTACTAGCTATGCAACCCTACTTGACCTTGGTCTGTCTCAGTTAATTCATCTGTAATATAAGGATGATAATACCTATCATAAAGGTTGTAAGCATAAAATGAAATAACATGTGTAAAGCACCTGGCAAATCTTAATGTGCTAAATTCTAGCTACCATAAAATTGGAGATAGGTAAATGTTCAAAATTTTCTAAAAGGAAAAGAAAGCAGAATTTTCCAAACTATTAACCAATGCACTTATTGTTGATCCCTAAATCCTAGAATGTATTATTATTCTTTTAAAATTCTATTTAATTGTTGATTTTCTCTGGTTCTTTTCTTAACTCTTTCACCTCCTCTCAAGAAATTGTCACCACCTTAAGAGAAACTATTTTGGCTTGCCCAGAGCTACAGAGCCAGTATATGCCAGAGAAAGTTCTTTAACTCAAATCTTCCTGATTCTGAGGCCAGCTTTTTATCTATTATGCCCTGTTTTTATATACTATAAAAATAATATTAACTGGACTTTAGTAAAGCATTTGATGATGCATGATATTTGAGGATAAGAAGAAAGATTTTAATTGGATAGTAATATCATAAAGGAGATAATACAGTGGATAAAACTCTGGCCCTGAAGTCAGAAAGACCTGAATTCAAATCTAGCATCTGACATTACAAGCCGTATGACTCTGGGCATGTCACTTAACCCTGTTTGCCTGAATTTTCTCATTAGTAAAATGAGTTGAAGGAGTAGAAGAAGAAAATGTCAAGAAAACTCCAAATGAGGTCATGAAGAGATGGAAATGACTGAAAAATGACTGAATAGCATCAACAATTATAAGAGAAGATAGATCAAAGAAACTCTTTGTTTTTCTAAAGGTAAAAATGCAATGTTGTAATCTACATTCAATCCCCATATTCCTCTTTCTGGGTGCAGATGGCTCTCTCCATCATAAGTCTATTAGCACTGGCCTGGATCACCTCATTGTTATCCAAGTCCATCACAGTGATCAAGGAAATTTTTTGTCAACATGTAGAGTTCTACAATCACCTTGGTGAACTTATGGGTATAGGGACTTGTGGGGTTTTGTTGTTGTTGTTGTTATATTTTTTTTTGCAGGTTTCTGAAAGAGACATCCCCATGGAGAGTGTGAGCATATTTACTGATACTTTAATGATTGGATTTGAGAGATTTAGGCTGCTTCTAAAAAGATTGACTGAATGGACTTAGGAGGATGAGCCCTAGTTAGAAGAGTTGTCCCATCCACAGTCTGTAAAAAGGAGCTAACAGACTAATTTTCTCTATGATTTCTTGCCCATTTCTTGAAGTTTCAGTGTTAAGAATTTTTAAGCTCCATTACAAAGACCCTCTGGACTCAATATGTGAGACAGAAGAAATGATATTCATGGCACCCAAATAGAGGAGTACTTCTACAAAGATCCCATAAGCCTGAAGGATTTGACAAATTAAAGTCTAAACTTTAATATAAAATTCCCTAACTGCAAAGTAGTTTGGCTATAGAATTTGAATTACCAAGGAAGCCAAAACCTCATTTTTGATGAATCCAATTTATACCTTCATTTGTGGACTTGTAATATTCTTAGCCAAAATATGGTTGGAGAAAAGTCTCTGAGAAATCTGACCTCTGTACCTCATCCCTTAAGCTCTTTAGGCAGGAGTTTAACTTCATTATGAATAATATGGAAATTTCTGCTTTTTTATTGTGTACTGCAAATGGTGTAGCTACCCTTACTATATTATCCAGTAAAAGGATTCCAGATACTTAGTTCATATAATTCTTTTGAGAGGGAAAGTCTGTGCTGGGCAGTTAGATACCCTACTACTTCTCACTATAAATTCTCCTAAAATTCAATCATTCCTATATGATGAAATTAGGGACAAAGTATTCTGATATTGAAGAGCACAAAATATAACATTAACAACAATACTTCCACCTCGCTAGTACAAGCCTTATCACTTCATTTCAGGATTATAGCAATAGCCTACTGGTGGGGCTGCCTATCTCAAATCTCTTCCCACTTCAATCAATCCTCCATTCAACCATTAAAATGATTTTTCTAAAGAAAACATCTAAACATGTCACTGCCCTACTCAATAAACTCCAAAGGCTTTCCTATTGTCTCCAGGAGTAGATGGAAAATGCTCTATTTGGCATTCAAAGCCCTTCCTAACACAGCCCTTTCCTACCTTTCCAATTTTCATTTACCTTACTGTTAGGATTACTAAGTGAGAACTGAGGTTTTCTGGACAATTACAAGGTGAGAACTCAGGTTGACTTGATAGAGGGGGCAAGCTCATTGGCTGGGGTGGTTCTTCCCAGAAGCCCTTGCATTATCCCACGCCCATTCTCTGGGAGAATAAAAGAGAGGACTCCCAGAGACAAGAAGAAGACTCTGAATTGCATCAGGCTTGACGGGGCTCTCTGCAGGAAGGGAAGTCACTTCTTTGGACAAGAGTTAACAGCAACTGCCTGGAGACAACGGTTCGCTACAGGAAGAAGAATCTGTCTGAAAGATTTGAGAAGACACAGCAGATCTCTTCCCAGAGAGTGATCTGGCAGCTTCTAGAGACGACAGCTCGCTACAATTGGCGCCCAACGTGGGGCAAGGACTTTTGCTTATCCTGACAAGAGGAGCTAGACCAGACCTTCGCAATTTGGCGCCCGAACAGGGACAGACACAGTCCTGATTCCAGTGGAAAAGCTTCCGATCTAGATCTCAGTCTCTCTGACCCAGAACCGTGAGTAACGAGGAAACTTTGTTAAAGATTAAGTGAGCGTGCTAATAGATAAATAAGGAACTTAACTTGTTAAGGGCTAAACCAGGAATCTCTTATAGCTGAAATGGGGCAGATGTTAGCTATATTCAATCCCTGGACCTCAGCCGACTCAACCTCAGCCCCAGAAGCAACCTCAGCTCCATTCAGGAGTGGTACTATAGAGAGTATAATCAAGATAATTGAGGAGCAGAGTTTACTTGTAACCTGGGTACAGATTGCTAAACTCTTGGCTGCATTAAGACGTACATCCCCTTGGTTCTTAGAGGAAGAAAAGATAGATGTAGATAAATGGAAGCTAGTGGGATATGAAATGAAAGAATTTCAAGCAAAAAATGGGCCTCGTTCAATTTTTGCAGAAGTATTTTATATCTACAACATAGTTCAATTAGCCTTAAACTATCAAGCAAGTTGTAGGAGAAGGAAAAGTTCTAAAAATGAACAGAGGAGGAAGTGTGAGGAAAAAAGGAAAGATCAAGATCTTTCCCTAGAGCAAGAGGATTTAAATGATGAATTATGGTATGATTCTCTTGAAGAAGCTTCAACCCTGCCTAGAGAACAGATTATTGACAGGCCCACATCAACCCCACCTTCAGAGATGGAGGAAGAAAGAGGGGAAGAGGCAGAAACACAAACAGAATTGCCTGTGAAGAAGCCTAAGCCTATGACAAGATTAGAAAAAGCATTGGTTAAAGCTAAGAGAGAAGGACAGGATATAAGTGATTTTATACATGCATATCCTGTGATTGAAAATACTGACTCTGTAGGTAAAAAAAGGAGAAGATATGCACCTTTAGATTTGAATAAAATTAAGGATTTGAAAAAAGGTTGTACCCTTTATGGGGCTACATCAGCTTATGTCAAAATGTTACTAGATGGTTTGTCTTATGAAGTCCTAACCCCGAATGATTGGAAATCCATAGCAAGGACATGTCTGGAACCTGGAGAAAATTTATTATGGCTTGCGGAATTTCATGAATTATGTAAAATTCAAGTCAGATGCAATTTGGAAATAGGAGTTAACACACAATTCACTTTTGAGCACTTAGCTGGTGAAGGTCAGTATGGAGAGAATTCGGAACAGATTAATTATACCATGACAATATATGAGCAAATTGCTAAGGCTGCAATAAAAGCTTGGGGTGTCCTTCCTGGACAGAAAGATCGTGGAGAGGCTTTCACTAAAATACAGCAAGGTCCCAATGAACCTTTTGCAGATTTTGTGGGACGTTTGCAAACTGCTGTCAAAAGAACTATTGGAGAAAATTCAGCTACAGAAATAATGACCAGACATCTGGCTAAGGAAAATGCCAATGAGATTTGCAAAAGAATTATATGGGGATTAGACAAAGATGCTCCTTTAGAGGAGATCATAAGACGCTGTGCTACAGTGGGAACAAATGCTTTTTACACTGGACTATGATGAATGTGGAAAGGCAGGGTCCCTCCTGGCAAGGGCCTTCTAGAGAAACTCGGCGATGTTTTCAATGTGGAAAAATTGGGCATCTAAGAGCTCAGTGTAGATATGGAGATACAGTGAGAAGACAGGGTGAGAGAAGACCTAAAACTCCATGTCCAAAATGTCACAAGGGCCTCCACTGGGCCTCCGAATGTAGATTGACCCAGGGAAATGACAGGTGGGACCCAGCTTCAGCCCCCCAAGTGGGGCATGATGGCAGCCGAGGTTACATCCAGAGAATTTTAAGACACGATCAATCAGCCAAAAGGCAATCAGATGGAAGAAAGGGATTGAAATTAGGAAAAATAGAGTTGTGTGCAGTAGAGACTACCGAGATACTCCCTGGAGAAGTGAAATCTGTTCCTGTTGAGCCTATGGATCCTTTGCCTCCAGGCACAGTAGGCTTGACCATTTCACCTTCTGAGAGTGCCTACAAAACAGTGTCCATCCATACACTGATGTGGGAGACTGGAGAACGTGTATCTAATATCCCAGTCACTAACACAGGCAGACAACGTGTGATTTATCAACCAGGAGAAGTAGTAGCATCAGGCTTATTGTTACGGACCCCTAATAAGCAACCTAGTGATAGTCGCCTAGATTTTGACTCCAATGAACAAAATCCAGGAATATATTGGACAGCAGCTGTGACAGCTGACCGACCTATGCTTACTATTTATATAAACGGAATACCATTTGAAGGATTGGTAGACACGGGTGCAGATCGTACAGTTATTAGAGGTGCCAATTGGCCCGGTCACTGGCCAAAGATTAAAGCAGACACCTATATGTCTGGGGTGGGAGGATCAATAGCAGCAGAAGTTAGTGCTAGGCCTTTGAGATGGGTATTTGAAGGAGAAACAGGAGCTTTTACTCCTTTTGTGGTTGAAAAAATCCCCATCAATCTGTGGGGAAGAGACATTTTACAGCAGATAGGATTACAAATAAGCACTTCGGCTTTTTAGGCAGGGCTGCTGTTGAAGGCCTACCTGCACTTTCACCAGTTCCTATTCAGTGGAAGACTGATTCACCAGTGTGGGTAGAACAGTGGCCCTTAAGAAGTGATAAAATTCAGGCCTTATTAGACATAGTGCAAGAACAACTTGACCAAGGACACTTGCGGCCTTCTCTAAGTCCTTGGAATTCCCCAGTATTTGTGGTGAAAAAGAAATCTGGAAAATGGAGAATGATAACTGATCTAAGAAGAGTAAATGAACAGATGGAAACTATGGGAACTCTTCAGCCTGGACTTCCATCTCCTACTCAGTTGCCAAGAGAATGGCCTCTATGGGTTATAGACATTAAGGATTGTTTCTATTCTATTCCTCTAGATAAGGAGGATATGAAAAGATTTGCTTTTTCAGTGCCTAGTGTTAATTTGGCTGAGCCTTATAAAAGATATGAATGGACAGTTTTGCCACAGGGAATGAAAAACAGCCCTATTATGTGCCAAATGTATGTTGCAGCTGCTCTTGCTCCAGTAAGAAAAGCCTTTCCAAAAGTAATATTGTTACATTATATGGATGATATTTTGGGATGTGCACCTGAGGAACAAATGTTAGAGGCATGTCTACAAAGGACCATGGAAACATTAAAGTACTACAAACTGCATATAGCTACAGAAAAAATTCAAAGACATGCTCCTTTTCAATATTTAGGATATGAAGTATATCCTAAGACACTCACAGTACAAAAGCTTTCTTTAAGAACAGAGAAGTTCGGAAAAAACTGTTGGGAAAACTGGAAATTAGTATGGCAGAAATTAGATATGGATCCACACTTAACACCATATACCAAGATAAGATCAAAATGGGTCCATGATTTAGGCATAAAGAGGGAGATAATAAATAGATTAGAGGAACAGAGGATAATCTACCTCTCAGACTTGTGGAGGAGGAAGGAATTTATGACCAGAGGAGAACTAGAGATCATTATTGATCACAAAATAGAAGATTTTGATTACATCAAACTAAAAAGTTTCTGTACAAATAATACTAATGCAAACAAGATTAGAAGGGAAATAACAAATTGGGAAAATATTTTTAAAAACAAAGGTTCTGACAAAGGTCTCATTTCCAAAATATATAGAGAACTGACCCAAATTTATAAGAAACCGAACCATTCTCCAATTGATAAATGGTCAAAGGATATGAACAGACAATTCTCAGAGGAAGAAATTGAAACTATATCCACTCACATGAAAGAGTGTTCCAAATCACTACTGATCAGAGAAATGCAAATTAAGACCACTCTGAGATACCACTACACACCTGTCAGATTGGCTAAGATGACAGGAACAAATAATGACAAATGTTGGAGGGGATGTGGGGAAACTGGGACACTAATACATTGCTGGTGGAGTTGTGAAAGAATCCAGCCATTCTGGAGAGCAATCTGGAATTATGCCCAAAAAGTTATCAAACTGTGCATACCCTTTGACCCAGCAGCGCTACTACTGGGATTATATCCCAAAGAAATACTAAAGAGCGGAAAGAGACATATATGTGCCAAAATGTTTGTGGCAGCTCTTTTTGTTGTAGCTAGAAACTGGAGGATGAATGGATGTCCATCAGTTGGAGAATGGTTGGGTAAATTGTGGTATATGAAGGTTATGGAATATTATTGCTCGGTAAGAAATGACCAGCAGGAGGAATATAGAAAGGCCTGGAGAGACTTAAATCAACTGATGCTGAGTGAAATGAGCAGAACCAGAAGATCACTGTACACTTCAACAACAATGCTGTATGAGGATGTATTCTGATGGAAGTGGAAATCTTCAACATAAAGAAGATCCAACTCACTTCCAGTTGATCAATGATGGACAGAGGTAGCTGCACCCAGAGAAGAAACACTGGGAGGGGAATGAAAATTGTTAGCACTAATATCTGTCTGCCCAGGTTGCATGTACCTTCGGATTCTAATGTTTATTGTGCAACAAGAAAGTGATATTCGCACACATGTATTGTACCTAGACTATATTGTAACACATGTAAAATGTATGGTATTGCCTGTCGTCGGGGGGAGGGAATAGAGGGAGGGGGGGTAAATTGGAAAAATGAATACAAGGGATAATATTATAAAATATATATATATATATATATATATATAAAATAAAAAAAAAATAAAAAAAAAATAAAAAAAGAACAGAGAAGTTGAACACCTTAAATGACTTTCAAAAATTAATAGGAGATATCCAATGGATGCGTCCAGTGTTAGGCTTAACTACCAATCAACTACAACCTCTATATGACATTTTAAGGGGAGACAGTGCTTTAAATTCACCACGCCAGCTTACAAAAGAAGCACAAAAGGCTTTGAGAGAAGTTGAACTGGCTTTATCCAATGTGGTTGAAAGAGTCACTCAAAAACCCTTGGAAATATCAGTTTTTGCTACAAAAGAGGCACCCACAGCAGTCCTTCATCAAGGAGACAGAGTGATTGAGTGGGTGAACCTCCCAGCACAACCAGAACAAAGCCTTACACCTTACCCAGTGCTTGTGGCTAGGATTTTATTAAAGGCTATTAAGAGAGTAACACAATTATCTGGGATAAGTCCTGAAAAAATATACACATTCTATACTAACGCACAGATTAATGTATGCTGTGAGACCATCCCAGAATGGCAAATTTTATTGGCCACCGCTCCAAATTTTGCACATGGATCTCCATTAAAGATTACCCGGCTACTACATAATTGGCGATGGATTTTTGAAGAAAAGGTTTCTAAGGTTCCTCTTAAAGGACCAACAATCTTTACAGATGCCTCCAAAGAAAATATTTGTGCCATATACTCTCATGATTTAACCATAAAGAGAGTAATCAGGACTCCTTTTCAATCCACTCAACAGAATGAATTATTTGCTATTATGCTAGCTCTCACTTATTACCCAGGAGACGTAAATATAATTACTGATTCAGCCTATTCAGTAGGTGTAGTACAAAGAATTGCCACAGCCCAAATAAAATTTGCAGCCTCCAATATTTATCAGCTCTTTAAGGAACTTCAAGAGCAAGTGAGAAAACATCCAGGCAAGATTTATATCTTGCATGTCCACTCACATAGTGGACTTCCAGGTCCCATTTTTGATGGAAATTCAAAGGCAGATAGCCTTCTAACCATGTTAGCCAGTAGTCCTTTATTTCAGGAAGCACAAGAATCTCATTCTAAATATCATCAGGCTGCTCGAGCTTTACGTTTACAATTTGGAATCACAAGAGAGGAAGCTAGGAGCATAGTAAAAAGCTGTACAGCTTGTCTTCCTTTCCACGCTCCTACACTCCCTCCAGGGAAGAATCCTCGTGGTTTGAGACCCAATGAAATCTGGCAAATGGATGTGACCCATTATAAATCTTTTGGTCGTCTATCTTTTATTCATGTCGTGGTAGACACCTTTTCAGGATTCACATTTGCAATGCCAGCAGCAAAAGAGACAGCCCGAGTGGTCACTGAATTCCTTATACAGGCTTTTGCAATTATGGGTGTGCCACAAGCAATAAAAACAGACAATGGACCTGCATATACGTCCAAACATTTTACACACTTTTGTGCACAGTATAAGATTTTACATACCACGGGCATACCCTTTAATCCTCAAGGGCAGGCAATAGTAGAGAGAAGAAACAGAGATATTAAGACACTCCTCCAAAAACAAAAGAAAGGGGGAGCCACAGGTAGCCCTAGGGAACTTCTAAATTTAGTTCTCTATACCATTAATTTTCTAATTTTTGACAAAGATGCACTGGCTCCAGCAGACAGGTTTTATAACCCACCAGAAGGGCAGTGTCCAGTGAGAGCATCTCCACTGTCCTTAGATAATCGCCAGGTGATGTGGAGAGATCCAGAAAGTGGTGAATGGAAGGGACCAGATAGGTTAACTGCCTGGGGGAGAGGGTTTGCTTGTATTTCTTCAGCAGGAGAAGGAATCAGATGGGTGCCAACGAGTCATATTCGCCTTGTCCATCAGAGAGAGACAGAAAAAGAGAAAGGCCTCAAAATAAAGGAGAAGATCTAAGAAACATCTGACACTGAAAGAGCATGGATAATAAGAAGACTGTTAAAGAACTTTAAAAACCAGCAGGAATCATTGGACTTCCTCACACAAGATGAGACTAATGGACAATGGACTTATGGACATTTATAAATTTTCAATTTATGATTATGTTATATACTTCTAGCATGTGTTACGTTACTATGTTACTATGTGCTTATGTAATTTATGTAATTATCTGTAATACTTCCCATATTGATGGATTTATGTTTCAAGGTCATGACTGTCCTATGTTCTAAATCAAAAGAAAGGGGGAGATGTTAGGATTACTAAGTGAGAACTGAGGTTTTCTGGACAATTACAAGGTGAGAACTCAGGTTGACTTGATAGAGGGGGCAAGCTCATTGGCTGGGGTGGTTCTTCCCAGAAGCCCTTGCATTATCCCACGCCCATTCTCTGGGAGAATAAAAGAGAGGACTCCCAGAGACAAGAAGAAGACTCTGAATTGCATCAGGCTTGACGGGGCTCTCTGCAGGAAGGGAAGTCACTTCTTTGGACAAGAGTTAACAGCAACTGCCTGGAGACAACGGTTCGCTACAGGAAGAAGAATCTGTCTAAGAGATTTGAGAAGACACAGCAGATCTCTTCCCAGAGAGTGATCTGGCAGCTTCTAGAGACGACAGCTCGCTACACCTTACTCCCCTATATGTACTCTTCAATTCAGTGATACTGGCCTCCTGACTGTTTCACAAACATTGAGCATTCTTTCTGGCTATTCCCTATTCCTAGAATATTCTCTTCCTTTATTTCTGACTACTGACTTCTCTGGCTTCCTTTAAGTTCCAGTTAACATCTTATCTTCACTAGAAAACATTCCCTAACTCTTCTAAATTCCAGTGTTTTTTTTTTTTTATTAATTATTTCCTATTTATCCTGAATATAACTTGGTTTGCAAATTTTTTGGCATATTTTATCTCACATTAGATAGTAAGCTCTTTAAGGGCAGGGACTATCTTTTACTTCTTTTTAAATTCTCAGTGCTTAGTACACTGCCTGACACATAATAGACAATTGATAAGCATTTATTGATAAATCAATAATACTAATAATTTTAAAATAACACTATATAGAACTTTGAAATTCTACAAAATGTTTTACACAAATTATTTCATTTGATCATCACAATAAACCTGTGAGATAGGAACTATTATAACTATCACTTTATAGATGATAAAACTGAGGCTGAGAGAAACTAAGTGACATTCTCAAGATCATGCAAGTAATATATAAGGCAAGGTTTGAACACAGATCTTTCTATCTCCAAGTCCAAAATGCTATCCATTCCACCACTTAAATACCATGAATAATAGTACTGTGTGTAACTCACAGAATTAATTATTTTTAAACTCCAGAATAAATAGTCATGATACTGACCTGTAGGGAAGTCATAGACACCGTGTGTAAACTTCAGCTCTTAGATGGTACAGAGAAGATTTCAAATATCATAGACAAAATGATTGTGGAAATCTAGACTTCTAGCCAGAGAAAAAAGATTTCATATTTTATCTAGTCATCTACTATGGCCATTGGCATGCTATCTGACTAAACTATAACCTTGTCCTCCAGAAATCATGCCCTAGATGATTTGGTACTCTCACTGTGGGGTCAAGATGTGCTCACTCACTCCAATGGCCTACAAAATGTATCTGATTCCAGACCACTTCTAGCTCCATCATTTGACTGTAATGGATCTTGCCATAGTTTCTAACAAAATAGAGGCACCAGGGAACAGTGAAAAGAACTCTGAATTTGGAGTCTGAGAATTGGCATTTAATTCCTGGATAGTCTTAGGAAAATCACTTTTAACTTTTCTTATCGTCAGTTTCCTCATATGTAAAATTAAGAGATTTAAATAGGTGACTACTTAGGTCCTTTCCAACTTTAAATCTGTGATCATATGATTTTGTTTCAATACTATCATTGCTTCTGAAAAGGTTGTATCAATTCACTTTCTTAAAGTTTCATTCACCATCTCTGTAATTTCCTACTCTAGGCTCTATTTTTGTCATAGCATTTAGATAATACAATGATTGTTTTTCCTCCTCCATCTGTTTTTCAGGTCATTTTTTTTTTTTTTTTGCAATGAAATACCTTAGGATTTATCCTTCTTTTTCAATCTTTTCATTAATATTCATTTCTGTCTCATGAATTCACTGGCTTTTGTTTGATCCATTTTAATTCAGGAAGTTTGTTGCTTTAGTAAAGGTTTGTATCTTTTATGATAAATTGTTAATTACATTTCCAATTCTTTCCTCCATAGCTCCTACTTTTTCTGCTTTTTTTCTCTTCAAGTCATCATATTCCATTTATGAAAAAATATTTTGAGCTCTTAAAAAAAAACCTCTTATTTCACTTCTAGCCATTCTAGTTGAGTTTGTACTCAAGCTATCTTTTTCTCTAATGCTTTGCTGGTAGGTGTTTTAGAGTCATTCTTTTCTTCTAGTTTTTGTCTTCAGAGTCTCTGCCACCAATATATTTCTGTCTCTCTATAAGGAGCTGGGATAGATGAAAGACTCATTTTGTCTTTTTTCTGTATTTTCCCAGCAGGATTCAGTTTGGTGCATTTTAAAGATCTGTTTAGAGGAAGAAACTTCATTGTACAGCTTCCTCTCCCTCCTCAATCTTGACTCGACTTCCTTCTGTTTGGTATTTAAGGTTCTTCATAATCTGTCTCCTTCTTACCTCATGCCTTCCTTCCCTCCACATACACTCTGAAATTCAGTGATCTTGTCTCTTTGCTGCTTTTTACGTATGACATTCTATCTCATGACTCTGGGCATTTTTCGGAGTTATCCTTCATGCCTCAAATTCTTTCTTGATCTCTACCTCCTAGATTTCCTGGTTTCCTAAAAACTTTAAAACTTAAAACCCATAAAGTGCCATCCTAATGTAAATATTTACACCTTGGAAATTGGCAAACACAAAAAATCAGAGCTTGATTTATTGGTTGATTTTTTTAGACAACACGATGGATAAAACATTAATAATGCAGATGAAACTTACAATTGTCTTTAAATACAGTTTTTTTCCTTTTTCTATAGAGTACATCATTAAACATTAACAGCACTTTCTTGGTATTTCCCCTCTGAGACAACCTTCAATTTAACTTTTCCATATGTTGTTTCAACACAATTATTTTCAAATTGTCTTCTCCATTAGACTGTGAGTTCATTCAGAGGAGGGGTTGTTTTTTACCTTTTTTTTTTTTTTTTTTTGGTATCTCCAGTGCTCTGCACAATGCATGGCACATAGTAGGCCTCAATAATTGCTAGTTAAATAATCAAATTATATAGTACTTTAAGATTTGCAAAATCTTCTCTTTCTCATTTATCCCCTCAACAACCTTGTCAGATGGGTCCTATATTATCCCCATTTTACAGCTGAGGAAATAGGATCTAAAAATTTAAAAATGGAATATGGGTAAAAGGGGAATAGACAGATGCATTCCCTTTCCATTCTTCTATAACAAGTGATTTAGATTTAGAACTAGAAGGGAGTTCATATGTTACTTAGTTTGACTTTTCTTTCCATAGATTAGGAAACTGAATCCCAGGGAGATTAAGTGCCTGATCTCATTTGCCCAAGATCACACACATGATAAACATTAAATATGGGATTTGAATTTAGCTTCCCTGACTCCGGAGCCAGGGTTTTGTTTTGTTTTGTTGTTTTTTTTCCCCATTGCACTGCACTGCCTCCCTTTATGGGGTAGACTCTCTTAGGAGTACAGTTCTACCATTGTAGATGGAATAAATCGAGGTTTGAAAAAAAGAGTTTGATGATAGTTCTATAAGGGGGAATGAGGGGAAAGTGACAGATCAAGGAAGTTCCTGATGAATTTGACTGGATCAAATTACAGAGTATGGTTGTGTGTGTGTGTGTGTGTGTGTGTGTGTGTGTGTGTGTGTGTATTCCTGTAAACACATGTGCTTTTTATTTATTCAGAAAAAAATGGGGGCAGCTAGATGGCACATTAGATAGAGCACGACTCTTGGAATCAGAAGGACCTCAATTCAAATTCAGTCTCAGACATTTAACACTAGCTGTGTGACTCTGGTCAATTCATTTAATCCCAACTGCCTCACATGAAAATTAAAAAAAAAAAACAGGCATCTTTCTTCGGAAAATATAAGTATGCCTAATTATATCTAACTGGATTCAAAATATAATCTCTAATTTGTAGTTCTATTCTTTTTTTCTTTCTCATGAAAAAGTCTAGAATCAGAGTAAGTGTTCTACAGGTGACCCAAATGTCAATATGAACCAGGAAAAGATACTACATTGGCTGATGTTCTACACGAGCTTGCCAGTTGTACCAGAAATCACCCAAGATCCTCTGATACATTCCCCACTTCTTCAGAGTATTTTTCTCTAAAGATTTTTAGGGAAGTGAGGTAGAAATAGGGGGAAGAAAAAGTCTGAAAAGAATGGACTCCTCATTCCTCTTGGCAAAGTTTTATTCCTCACATCAGATTTGGCAAGCCTATTTTGTACCTACTTCTGAAGTTACTTTTGTACTATAACATTTCTGGTCCAATCCTTCCCTGAAAACTGGCCAAATAGCATATGATATTTTATTTAATCAATGAGTGGGGAGAAAAGAGACAGACAGATGGAAACAGAGAGAGACAGAGAGACAAAGAAGACCAGAAAAAAAAAATCAAGAGGGAAAGAGCAAAGAAAATATTTGTGTCAAAATACATACTATGGCGGTTGTGTAGGATCTTTGCCTACAATCTGCCCAGTATGCCAACTGCTGGACCAAGCCTAATGGTTATAGCATCAGTGCCTCTGGTGGGATTTTGTGTGAGTTACAGGCAAACTGACCATAACTTACCCAGAATGATGGTCTCAGATTAGCTCTTGATTAAGGGACTTGCATATAGTAGGAACTTAATAAATGTTTGTTGAATTAAATTGAATAAAGGTGATATTGTCTTTAATTAATGTTTAACTTTTTGACTTTTTGATCTATTCATCATTGAGGTATACTTGGCCTTCTTCATGTGGCTCTTGAAGACTCTTATAAGTCCCTTGAATCTTCCATACCAATACGTTACCATTTCAGCACACAAGGCCAATTCATTTTTCTTTCCAGTTTCAAATTTCTCACCACCTATTTTACCTCCTTTGAAGTTCCAGTGTATGAGCTGAAGGCTCCATTTGTCCTTCCTTCATTGACAGGACCTGATAGAACAGAAGTATTACAGTACAAAAGCTGTTAGAATGAAAATCAGGAGAGCGATTAGAGTTGAATAAATACATCTAAGGATCATTTACTTAGAGGCAATAGCTGAATCTATGGGAGTTGATGAGATCACTGTGCTAAATAGGATAGAGGAAAAATAGAAGGAGAAGGAGACAAGGCAGAGCCTTGGGTACATGTTGTTTGTAACCAGAGTAAAGATAATAATGAAGAAGATTGAGAAGATATATGTTAGAATTCTTACAAGGTGCTAAGTCAGTGGAATTGATAGAGACAGTGGTTGTTTAGCAGGGTGCTTAACAGTTCTCTAGATGTACTTAGTACTTACTACAGTTCTACAAGATTCATATCTTTAAGAGAGCATATATAAGCTAGGAGCCTCAACCAGAATTGACTCCGGGAGAGTCACAAGCCAGAGAAGGCAATCAGGCAGAACAAAGGAAGACAGAGAAGTGGTGACAGGCTGTCCTGTCGAGGACACTGAAACCAAGATCCGGAAAGCCTCCAGAAAACTAGCCAAGATACATTTACTTATTCAGTGCCATACCAAACTACCAAGGAATTACTTTATAAACTATAAAAATAATAACAATTAATCTGGAGAAACAAAAGGTCAAGGATACTAAAGGAGATAAGATTTTGGAAGAGACGATAAAGGATTTGGACTTTAATTCCTGGCTGTATTTGGGGTGATTACTCAGAACTGAAATGAAGGCTGCTCCCAGAAGCCCCCCAAGAAACCTGCTCTCAAAGAACATTATATTTTAGAGAAGAATATTACAGATATGTGATTTTAATTACACAGTGATTGAGTTCTTTTTGTTCTTTTAACTTACATTATTGTAGTAATATATATAATTTTCTTGATTTTCTTCACTTTATATGAATTCATATAAGACTGCATGTTTCTCTCAATTCCTTATGCTTATAAGGAATTGCAGTGATATTCTATTACATTTATTTTCCAATATATATGTACAAGCCACTTCTTAATCAGTGAGCACCCACTTTGTTTTCAATTCTTTATTCCGACAAAAAGTGCTCCTATGGATATTATGGTATACATAGAACCTTAATGTCTATCTTTAATTGCTGTAAGATGTGCTTAGGAGTAGGATCTCTGGTTCAAAGGGTATGAACATTTACACATTTTTATTAAATCTGTTGTTCAACCTAATATATAACCTATGTTTTGAATATAGCAAGTGCTGACTGTTTGCTGAAAATGTGTAGGATGCACAGTTCTATCACTGTCCTTAACCTTTTTCTTTTTTGAGTGTCCATATACTATCTCCCCAAGTAGGATATTAAAGTGAAAATTGACATGAAATGAAACCTGTTAAAAATCTTCTCTGTGCATTGTACTGTGTAGGTCTTAAGAGTGACACAAAGATGATAGCAGTGTCTACTTGTAAGGAGAGGTCAGTCCATGGATGTCCATCCTCCTCTCCTTCACCATAGTCCTCGCCTTCCTCCACATGAAAGAAGGAAGGAATGGTTCAGTCAACAACTATGACTGAACCAATTGGTCACTTATCTCACTAGAAATTAAATTTTCTCACTGATAAAATAAGGGGTCTTGATAAGAAAACCTGTTAAGAACTCTTCCATGTTTAAATCTATAATTCTATACCAGGGATCATAAAACTATAGTGCAAAGGCCAAATACAATCTCTTCCATCCCTATGCCATTTCTTTTTGTCTACCCAGTAAAAGTAAGAATGGTTTTTACATTTTTAACCCAGAAGGCCAGATAGGAGCCAGATTTGATCCTCAGACCATAATTGTCTGACCCTGTCATAGACCAAATCCAAGAAGCTTGTTTCAAACCTTAGCTATCTTGACTTCTCAAGTATTTGGCACTGCCAATTATTTCATTCTTCTGTCCATTATTTCTCTCCTTGACTTCCATGATAAGGCTATTTTTTGGTTCTCCTACTTGAGTGCTCCTTTTCAATCCCCTTTCCTAGGTTCACATATTGCTCACTATATGTAACACCTTTTCTCTCTCTCTATTTTCTCTCTCAATGATTCCCAATGGTTTAATTTATCAACTCAATGAAGACAATTCCTGAATATTTATATCCAGATCTGAAATATCTTCTAAACATCAATGTCACTTTACCAATTGCCTATTGGACAATTCTATATATACTTCTTGGATATACCATAGACATCTCATTTGCTTATGATATCATCCCTTAAGTCTAAACTGTATACTCATTTTGAGCTCATTTTTATAGTTAGTGTGAAATGTTGGTCTGTGCTTAGTTTCTGCCAGACTACTTTTTAGTCTTCTCAACAGTTTTTTTTAATCAAATAATGAGTAATTGCTCCAATAGTTAAGATCTTTGGTTTTATCAGAACTGGGGTACTGTGTTCATTTGCCTCTCCATATTCTCTATATTATATGTTTAATTTATTGAGTTGATCAACCACTCTATTTCTTATTCAGTGCTAAATTGTTTTGATGATTATTGCTTTGTAGTATGATTTGTAGAGTGCTACTACCAGGCTTCTTTCAGATTTCTTTTGTTTCTCCAGATTAATTGTTATTATTTTTATAGTTTATAAAGTAATTCCTTGGTAGTTTGGTATGGCACTGAATAAGTAAATTAATTTAGTTAGCATTGACTAACTAGTGGCTTTTCCTATCCATGAGCAATTAAGATTTCTCTAATTGTTTAGATCTTTCTATGTGAAGAGAGTTTTATAATTGCATTCATATGGTTTCCACGTATGTCTTAACAGGTAGACTCCCAAGTATTTTATAATATATTCTATCTTTTACTTCTGAGTTTTGTTGGTAATGTATAGAAATACTGCTTATTTTATAGTTGCTGACAACAGGTTTGCTTTATATCCTGAAATTTTGCTACTTTCAACTAGTTTTTTAGTTTATTTTCTGAGATTGACTATACCATTAGATCATCTGCAAAAAATGAGTTTGGTTTCCTCATTATCCATGTGTTTTTCTTTGATTTTATCTTGTTTAATTGTTATCATCAGCATCTGGATTCCATCTTAATATTTTGGGAAATATTCTAGTTTATCTCCATTACAGATAATTTTGGTTTTAGATAAGTTTTACCATCATTTTAAGAAAAATTCTATTTACGCCTATTTTTCTAGTGTTTTTTTTTTTTAAATAGGAATGGGTACAGCATTTCATTAAAAAGGTTTTTCTGCATTTAGTGATATAATTATATGGTTTTTTTTTTTATAATTGATATGGTCAATTAATGCTTATCATTTTTCTAACATTGAACTATCTCTGCTAGTATAAATTTAACCTGATCATAGTGTATGATCTTTGTGATATATTTAAATTTTTGCATCAATATTCATTCAAGAAAACATTCTATGATTTTCTTTCTCAGTTTCTGCTTTTTCTGGTTTGGAGATCAAAACCATATTATGTCATAAAAGGAATTTGATAGGTACCTATTTTTTCCAAATAGCTTTTAGAGAATTGACTGTTCTTATAAATGTTTGGCAGAATTTGCTTGTAAATCTATTTGATCTTGTAATTTTTTTTAAACCTTAGGAATCTTATTCATGATTATTCAATTTCTTTTTCTAAAAAAGAATGATTGATGTTATTTTCTACCCTGTTAATCTGGACAATATGTATTTTTGTATGTACTTATTCATTTCATTGAAATTGTCAGTTTGATTGGCATATAGTTGAGTAAAATAGCTCCTAATAATTATATTGATTTCATCCTCATTGGTTGTACATACACTCTTTTCATTTTTGATATAGGTAATTTGATTTACTTCTTTTTAAAAATTAGACAGTGGCTTATATAATTATTCTTTTTCATAAAAATCAGTTCCTAGTCTTATTTATTAGTTTAATAGTATTTTACCTTTAATTTTATTAACTTTTCCTTTAATTTTTAGGATTTATATTTTGAGGTTTACTTGGGGATACTTTTCATTTTCTATTTTTAAAGTTATTTTTTCAATTACACGATCATTTTCTTTATATACTTTCTCTCCTTTACTGGTGTAAACATTTAGAAATATACTTTTTCCTCTAGTTATTGCTTTGCTACATCTCACATATTTTGACATATTTCCTTACTGTTGCCATTATATTTAATGAAATTATTGATTGTTTCTATTTGTTCTTTGATTCACTCAATATTTTGTATTAGATGATCTAATTTCCAATTAACTTTTTAATCTATACTTAATTGAATATAATCTTTATTTCCTTCTGGTATGAATAGAGCATAATTAATATTTCTGTTTTTTAGCATTTGTTAAAGAAGTTTTTATGACTCTGCTCAATTTTCGTGAAGGCATACATAGCTGAAAAATAGTTAGACTTCTTTATATTCCCATTTAGTATTTTCAGTGGTTATCATATTTAACTTTTCTAAAATTCTATTCATCTCCTTAACTTCTTTTTCATTTACTTTATGGTTAGAGTTATCTGTGCACGAGAAAAGTAAATTGAAGTCTCCAATTTTTTGAAGGCTTTTAAATTTGAATTGTGCTGTTTTATTCTGTTATTAATTTCATCTTTCTTTTGGGAATTTGGATGCTATACCATTTGGTATATACACTCAGTATTTATATTAATTCAGTTGTCAATGGTACCTTTTAACAAAATGCATTTTCTCTAAATGTATTTTAAAAATTATTCCTTTATTTTAACATTCTTTTCTTTCTAAATTCTGATTTCCTAATTTTCTCCCTCCTATTTTCCCCCCACCAATTGAGAAGACATATCGCTTAAAAATGTGAAATAATAAAATACATTTCTATTTTAGCTATACTTCAAAAACAAAGCAAGAAAAATAAAGTGAACATTATAGTTGAATTTGCACTCAGAGTTCATTAGTTTTCTTTCTGGTGGTGGGATAGCATTTTTTCATCATGAGTCCTTTGGAATTGTTTTGGATCACTGTACTGATTAGAGTAGTCAGGTTTTTCACAGTTTATTATCTCTCCAACACTGCTGTTACTGAGCACAACAATCTCTTCATTCTCCTTACTTCACTTTGTATTAGTCCATAAAGTTATGGCTTACCATGTTTTTCTGAAAACACTCCAATCTTAAATCACAATATTATTTTATCACACTCATATTCCACAATTTGTTCAATAATTTCTACAATTAATGAAAGTCTTTATTTCTAATTCTTTTCTATCACAAAAAGAGGTGTTATTAATATTTTGTACAGATAGGACCTTTTGTTTTTCCTTTGATTTCTTTGGAACTCAGACCTCATAGTAGTATTGCTGGGTGAAAGAGTATTCATGGTTTTATAGTCTTTGGGCATAGTTCCAAAATTGTTCTCCAGATAAGATGGACCAGTTGGCTACTACATCAAAAGCTCATTAATATGCCTATTTTTTCCTTCATTTCTTCCAGCTCTTGGTATCTTTGATAACTGTAGGGTGGTACTGCAAAGTTGTTTTAATTTGCATTTTTCTAATCAAGAGTGATTTGGAATAGTTTCATATGACTATAGATAGCTTTGATTTCTTTTGAAAACTGTTTATATCATTTGACCATATATTTATTGGAGAATGACTTTTATCTTTATAAATTTGACTCAGTTTTATACTCAGTATCTACCTGACAGATGAAGACTTTGTCAGAGAAACTTGGTGTAAAATATTTAGATATCACTTTATTGTATATGGTACCTTTTAGTAAAATATATTTTGTTTCATTGTCTCTTTTAATTATGTTTACTTTTGCTTTTGTTTTGTCTAAGATCATGACTGCTAGCTCTGTCTTTTTAACATTAGCTGAAGAATATTAAATTCTGCTTTATTTTAATTTTGTGTGTGTGTTTCTTTTTTCCAAATGTCTTTTGTAAAGAACATATTGTTGGATTCTGATTTCTAATCCATTCTGCGTATCTGCTTCCTTTTTATAGATAAGCTCACCCCATTCACATCCATAGTTATAATTATTATTTCCTTCTATTCCATTTTCCTCTATTTCTTCTTCTGTCTCTTTTTTATCCTGTCTCTCTTCCAAAGTCTACTTTGTTTCACTGTTTTCCATAATATGCTATCCCTTTTATAATCTTCACCCTTTTCTATTATCCCCTTCCCTTCCTATTTCCCTATTGGGTAAATTGTATTTCTATATACAACTGAATGTGAGTGTGTGTGTGTGTGTGTGTGTGTGTGTGTGTGTGTGTGTGTAATAAAAATTCTTTACTCTTTGAACAAGTTTATGAGATTCAACATTGCCTGCCATTACCATCATCTATTTTCTCCTCTACTTTAAAAGTTCTTCATTGTACACCTATTTTATGTGAGAAAATTTTCATCTCCCCAACTTCTCCTTTCCTCTTTCTCCCAGTACCCCCCTCTTTCTCATCCCTTCATTTTTTTAGATTATAATATAACATTTAGATCCAACATAATTAATTCATATCTATGTCCTGCATCTATATAAACTCTTTTCAACTGACATAATAATGGAAAAAAGTTCTTAGGAATTCCATGTATTATTTTTCCATATAGGAATACAAATAGTATTGAATTTATTATGATTACCTTTTCAGGCTTACCTTTTTATGCTGTTCTTGAATCTTGTGTTTGAATGTCAAATTTTAATGTTAAAATTTTCTTTTCAGCTATGGTCTTTTCATTAGGAATGTTTGAATGTTCTCCATTTCATTAAGTATTCATTTCCTCCCTCCTGAAGAATTATACTTAGTTTTGTTATGTAGTTTATACCTAGTTGTAATCCTACATCCTTTGCCTTCTGGAATAGCATATTTCCAGTCCTCCATCTTTTAACATGGAAACTGCAAAATCTTGTGGGATCTTAACTGTGGCTCCTTGGTGTTTGATTTTTTTTTTCTTTCTGACTGCTTGCAGTGTTTTTTCCTTGACCTGAGATCTGGAATTTGCCTATAATATTTTGGGGGAGGTTTCATTTGGAAATATTTTTCAGTAGATGATCAGTGGGTTCTTTCCATTTCTATTTTATCCTTCAATTCTAAGGTATCAGGACAGTTTTATTTGATAATTTTTAAAAGATACTGTCCAAGGCTTTTTTAAAAATCATGGCTTTCATTTAGTCCAATAATTTTAAATTCTTTCTCCATAATTTTTTCCAGGCTAGTTCTTTTTTTCAAAGAGATATTTCACATTTTTAAATTTTTCATATTTTTTATTTTGTTTTATTGTTTCTTGATGTCTTATGGAGTCATTGGTTTCCACTTAGCCAATTCCATTTTTTTAAGGAGCTCTTTTCTTCAGTGAATCTTTGTGCCTCTTTTATCATTAGGCCAATTCTAATTTTTAAAATGTTATTATAAATATGGATGTATGTATGGATGTATATATTATGTCTCTTTTACCAAGCAGTTAATTCTTTGTCATAATTTTCCTGAATCACTTTAATTTTTTCCATGTTTTTTTCTTGTACCACTCATCTTTTTCTTTAATTCTTTCAAGAATTCTTGTTGGACTTGGGTCCAATAAATATTTTTATTTGAGATTTTTTTTTGGTACCTGTTTTCACATTGTCATCTTCTTCTAAGTTCATGCCTTGATCTTCCTTGACATTATAGTAGAATTTTTTATGGTCTCATTCTTTTCTGTTGCTTGCTCATTTTTCCGGACTAATTTCTTAAACCTTGAACTTTATATCAAAGTTGGGTTCTATTCACCTGGGAGTGGGGAAGCACAGTCTCAAGCTTCCAGCTTTTCATCCTACTGTTTTCAGAGCTAATTTTTGGAATCTAAAAGTTTTTGGTATCTTTGATGTGATATGATTCTAGGAAAGATATGACCACTGGTTTCCTATTCTACACTTTAATCTTCATCCAGAAAGGACCACTGGTCTCCTATAGTCACAAGTGCTTCTGCTTTTCTTTGTCTTGAAATTGACTGCTCCTTTCTGATCAGACACCAATACTTCTCTCCATCTTTGTACTGTGACCTAGAACTAAGTTTGTGTCATAGAGTTGCCAGTCAACACCAAATGTATTCAGGACCAACAAAAAGTCTGCTTAAATCTGTTTCTCTAGACTGAGATCTCCCAAAGTTGTTTCTCTGGCTTTGGCTGCTATTGCTCCAGCTACACGTAGATGCTCCAGACTGTCTCTAACCTGTTGTTGTAGACTTTTGCCAATCTCCTGTTTTCTTAGGCCAGAACCATATCTTACTCTGACCTTTTGTTAGCTTTGCTGCTTTGATTTGAGGTGTTATTTTCAAGTGGTTTAAAGGGGATTGTTGAAAGAGTTTATCTGGATTTCTGCCTCTAATCCATCGTCTTGGTTCTGTCCTCCCATAAGTCTTTTTAAAAGTCTATTAAGTCTTTTTTAGCTTTTGCTTTGTCTGAGATCAGTGTGTATATGTGTATGTATTCTTGCCTATGTGACTGTGACTAGTGTATTGTATTTGTAACTTAGATAAAATTGCTTTTTTAAAAAAATGCATTTGATTTCCAAGGTTCTAACACGTAGAATGGACCTAGACAGGAGGACGTTTCTAAGACAGAAAGAATCCAAATTTTATAAAGCTTCTTAAAAGAAATCAAAAGATCAGTTAAAGGTCTTAAAACAAAATATTGAATCAGTTTTATTATTATTATTTATTATTATTATTATTATTATTATTATTATTATTAACAATGACTCCATTACATACTAATTGAAATTACTGATTGCTGGGCTGTACATTATAAGAATCTTGAGCAGGAGTGATAATTTATTCCTTAAGACTATGATAGAATAGAAGAAAATTGAGTATCGCCTAACATTACCTTAGATATGGGGAAAACAAATTTTAGAGAGTTCATGGATGGGTAGGATCTCACAGATTCAAATTCTACAAGGAAGTCAGACCAAGAAGAATGGGGAAAATAATTCTGAATATAAAACAGGAAACAATTCCAATACAATAGGAAAATGTGAGTTTTCTGAGGAGGCTGATGTGAATGCACTGGGAAGTCACTAACCATCTTAGATTTAAAATAGAAATGTATAGAAGGGGAAAACAAGGATGGGTAATAGAGAATGAATTTTTAAAAAGCAAAATCATGGCACATTGTCAATTGAGGAATGGTTAAACAAATTGCACTATGTGATTGTGATGGAATACTACTGTATTATAAGAAATGATAAGTAGAATGGCTTAAAAAAATCCTAGGAAGACTTATATGAACTAAAGAGTAAAGTGAACAGAACCAGGAAAACATTGTACACAGTAACAGAATATTGTATAATTAGTTGTGAAAGACTTAAGAGATTGATCAAGAAAATGATCCAAGACAATTTTAAAGGACCCAAGAAAAATGCTATCCACTTCCAGAGAGAAAACTAAGTACAGATTGAAACATACTTTTTAAACTGTATTTTTCTTGGTTTTCTTTTGTGACATGGATAATATGAAAAAATGTTTCACATGACTTCCCACATATAATCAATATTATACTGATTACCTTCTTGAGGGGTGGGGGGGGCAATAGGAGAGAGAACTTGGGGCTCATATTTTTAAAACATTAATGTTAATTTTTACATGTAATTGGGAAATATTTAATAAAATAAATAAAATTATATTAAAAACCATTCAGATAAAAAATAGGGCATATTTTAAAAACTGATAACCAGTTTTCCAAACTGTAATATAGAACATTTTGTATTCTGCCATTTAAGGATAATTCCAGATTGGTAGAGAAAATGGCAATAAAAGCAATAGAGTTATTGCAAAAACTTTGGAGAAAAGAGACCCCTTTTTTTGAGGGGGATACACTTATTACACAGGTAATAAGTGGCAGAATCAAAATTGATCCCAGATCTTTTAACTCTTTTAAAAAAATATAGTGTTTTATTTTTCCCAATTATATGTAATAATAAATTTTAACATTAATTTTTTAAAAATTTAGTTCCAAATTCTTTCCCTCCTTTTCTTATCTCCCTCTTTCCTAAGACAGTAAGCAATTTTATATAGTTTTTAATATGTGCAACCATGTAAAACATATATCCACATTATTCATTTTGTAAAAGAAGAAATAGACCAAAAGAAAAAAAAAGTGAAAAATAGCATGTTTTTATCTGCATTCAGATTCTATTAGTTTTTTCTCTGCATAAGGAAGGCATTTTTCATCATGAGACTTTTGGAATTTTCTTAGATCATTGTATTGCTGAGAATAACAGTCATTCATACTGATCATCATACACTATTGCTATTACTGTATACAATGTTTTCTTCTACTTACTATAGTTTGCATTAGCTCATTTCAAGTAGGTCTTCAGGTTTTTCTAAAATCTTCCTGTTTATCATCTTATTAATTAAAATTTTATTTTTTAATTTAATAGTATTTTATTTACATGTAAATATAGTCTTCAACATTCATTTTTGAATTTAAAATTTTTTTCTTCCTCTCCCTTACTCTCCCCTCCTCAAAACAGCAAGCAACCTGATATGTTATATATCCACAATCATTTTAAACAATTAGTCATGTTGTGAAAGAAAAATTAGAACAAAAGTTGAAAACCATGAGAATGAAACAAAACAAAACAAAACAAAGAGTGGAAATTATATACTTTGATCCACATTCAGTCTCCATATTTCTTTCTTGGATGCAGATGGCATTTTCCATCCCAAGTCTATCAGGATTGTCTTGGATCACTGTATTATCGAGAAGAGCTATGTCTATCATACTTGATCACCACACAATCTTGCTGCTATTATGTATTATGCTCTGGTCCTGCTCACCTCACTTTGCATTAGTTTGAGCAAGTTTTTCCTGCCTGCTTAAAATCAGCCTGCTTGTCATTTCTTATGGCACAATAGTATTTCATTACGTTCATATTCCATAACTTGTCCAGTCATTCCTAAAGTGATAAACAGTCCTTCAATTTCTAATTCTTTTCCACCACAAAAAGAACTGCTATAAATAATTTTCTACAAATATATTTTCCTTCCTTCCTTCCTTCCTTCCTTCCTTCCTTCCTTCCTTCCTTCCTTCCTTCCTTCCTTCCTTCCTTCCTTCCTTCCTTCCTTCCTTCCTTCCTTCCTTCCTTCCTTCCTTCCTTCCTTCCTTCCTTCCCTCCTTCCTTTCTTTCTTCCTTCCTTCCTTCCTTTCTCTCTTTCTCACTTTTTTCTTTCTCTCTCTCTCTTTCTTTCTTTTCTCTTTTCTTTTCTTCTTTTCTTTTCATTCTTTCTCATCTCTATCATATTACACAGTTATTTGCAGCCTTCTCCCCAATTAGAATGTGAGCTCCTTGAGGGCTGGGGACAACATTTTAGTACAATGTCTAGCATATAGAAATTAATAAATGTTGCTGATTATTTTTTAAAAGAAGTTTTTATTGGTATCTACTATTTCTTATATCATCATGGTTATTTTAAATATTCTTCCTCCTATCTTCCAGAGAACCATCCTCTTTGACAAATAACGCTTTTAGAAAGGAAAAAAAAAGCTCAATTGATTAATACATTGAAAAAGTTCAAAAACATGTACAATGTATAATATCTGCAATCCTACTTCCATGGAGGGCTAGGCTGAGGGTTTTTTCTCATGCCTCTTCATTCAAATCCTGTTTGATTCTTATAATTTTTTACATTTACTTTTTATTTTTCTGTCTTTGTTTTTTTCCACTTACAATGCCATAGTTACTGTATCATTTTCTTGCTTCTGTTTGCTTATAAGTTCATATAGACTTTTCCATGCTTCTCTGTGTTCATCACATATTATTTCTTATAGCACAAAAATGTTCCTTTATATTCATATACCACAGTTTATTTAGGCATTCCCCAATAGAGGTGCATCTACTTTATTTGCAGTTCTTAATCATCACAAAAAAAATGTTGCTATAAATATTTTGAAGTATATGGGATTTTCTTCTTCTCAACAGCTTCCTTAGGGCATAAGCTCAGTAAAGAATCTCTGGTTCAAGCCAACTTTCACAGCTCTGCATCATCTACCTCTACTTCTGCTCAAAAAGGATTAATTAAAATATACTTCCTGTCCTTTGTAATCTCTATTGCACTTCCCTTAATAATTATATAATTACAGGCCTCAAACAATCTCTAATACAACCAAAATAGTAAGGGTGTGCATATTTTAGTCACTTTATTTGCATAATAGTAAGTTACTTTCCAAAATGGTTACATCATTCCTCAATTCCACCAGCAATCTATCTGTGTGCCAGTTATTCTATAACCCCTCAGGGTATGAGGTGATTTTGTTTTGATTTACATTTTTCTTATCATTAATGATTTAGATCATTCTTTTACATAGTCTTGTATACTTTGTTATTCTTTTGTTGAGTATTGTCTGTGCATGATTTTTGAGCTCTTATCTATTTTGGAATGGTTATTAGAACCAGACATGTTCATTAATTGTTTATCTTGGATACCACACCCTTATCAGAGAAATTGGGCACAAAGAATTCCCATTAAACCATTTCCCTTCTTTTCTTAGATGCATTAATTTTGTTTTTTGTAAAAGCTTTTTTAGTTTCAAGCAATGGAAGTTTTCTATTTTGTATCTTTTAATTGTATTTACCTCTTATTTGGTTAAGAATACATCTTTGTGAGATGCTATGAGAGACACATGATCTGTCTTTTAATTTTTTATACTATGTGTTAAGGGATAGGTCAATTCTCCACAGCTGTGGATCATAATATCTGAAGGAATTGCAAGGCAGCCTTTGCTGACACAGATGTTGTGGACTGGGAATGAGAGGCAGAGGAAGATGAGAGGGGTCAGACAATGCAAGGCTTCTCAGTCAGAGAGGTCAGAAAACAGGAACTGCCTCTCAGTCTCCTTGTATCATCCTCTCACAAGAGGAGATCTATTCTGGGTTGGATCTCCAGCAGCCACTGTCAGGTGGCTCCCGTGTATTCCAACAGCTCTCCTGTGTATTCCAACAATTATGATCTTTAATATTAAGATTGTATATCTCTTTAGAACATATTGCAGAATATGGTGTTAGTGGTAGTCTATTTATACTAGATTGCTTTTCCCAGGAGTCATATCAAATATAAAGTTATTTTTTAAATTGGTTAATTTATATTTTCAACTTTACCAAACAATATGTTACAGATTCTATTGTTTCTGATTCTCCCTTATCTAGTCTGTTCCATTGAGCTATCTCTGTTTTTTAACTAGTTCTGGATGGTTTTGAGAACTGCTTTTATATAATATATGCATATTATATAATATGGACATTAACCCATCGCCTCTCTTCTTTCAATCATTTCCCCTAATATTCTAGATCTTATGTTCTTCCAATAAATTATGGCAATTTGATTAGTATAGCATAAGAAGTATAAATTAATATTCATAATACTGTCATTTGCATTATATTGCTATGGCCTAGCAATGAGCATCAAATATTTCTCTAGCTATTTAAATTGTTCTTTATTTCCCCAAGGGACTCATTGTAATTAAATTAATATAAATCTTTTGTATGCACTGGTAGATCAATTGTCAGATATTTTATGCATTTTGTAGATATTTTTATGGGATTTCCTTTCCTATTATTGCTTCTAGTGCTTTGTTATTATTACATCAAAATGTTTTTAATTTTGTTAAGATTTATTTTGTATCCTGCAACTTTGCTGAAGTTATTAATTATATCAAATAGTCTCTTTGCTAATTTCCTAATATTTTCCAAGTAAACTATTATGTCTTCAACAAATATAGATAGATTTGTCTACTTATCTTTATGTGTTTTATTTCCTTCTCCTATTTTACACCTATTGCAATTTCTGCTATAGCAAAACTGCTGTAGAATTGAACTGTATCAAATAATAGTGGGAAGAGTGGCTATTTTTAAAAGCTTACATGATTTAACTCCCATGTTTATTGGAAATTATTCTAGTGCATACCCACTGTATATGGTGTTTGTTTTTGTTTTAGATAGATGCTTTTCATGATATTTAAAGTCTTTTTTATGGTTCATAGGGTTTGTTTTCTTTTTTGTGTGTTTTTTAAAACTACAAAGAGTGATGCATTTTGTAAAAGACTTTTTACTGTTATCTAGTAAGATGATCTTCTGGCTTTATATGTTTTATTTTAATATGAATAGTTATCTAATTTTCTCCTTATTTTCCTAATATTGAACCATCCTTGCATCCCTGGTATGAATCTCAATTGATTATACTGGATGATTTCTTGGATAAATAGCTGTAATCTGTTTAAAATTTTTGTGTCAATGTCCATTAATGATATCGGTCTATAGTTTTTTTCTATATTATTTTTCCCCTAATACATGTATTAGGACAATATTTCTCACATAAAAGGATTCTATTTTTTTCTTAATTTTTGCAAATAATTTGTGAAGTATGGGTATTAACTCTTCTCTAAAAGTTTAATAGAATTTTTCTATGAATCTATTAGGATGAAGTTTTTTTTTTCTTTGATAGTTAATTTACAGTTGGAATTATTTCCTTTTTTTGGGATGTTTTAACATTCCAAACATTTAAGAGGTTTAAATGGTTTTTTGGAGTTGGGTAGTCTGTGTTTTTGAAGGTATTACTCCATTTCTTTTGGATTCTCAGTTTTGTTAGCATTTAACTGCAATTATATAATCTGATCATTCTTTTTCTTTCTTCTGGTTTGACTATGACTTCATCTTGTTCTTTTTCTGTTTTCCTGATTTGATTTTCTTCTATCGTCTTTTTAATCATGTTAGCTAAAGGTTTATCAATTATATTAGTCTTTTTGAAGAACTAGTTTTTAGTTTTATTTATCAATTCTATGTTTATTTGTTTATTTATCTTTCCTCTAATTTTTAATATCTCATCTTTAGTGCTTATTTTAAATTTGTTTATTTGTTTAATTTCTAATTGTTTTTTTAAATGCATATTCAGTTCATTAATCCTTTCTTTCTTCTCTTTTAACATGTACTTATAAGCTGAGACCCAGAAATTGCATTATGTTGTTTTATCATTATAATTTTCTTTTACATGATTATTAATTCTTTCTGTTATTTGTTCTCTGACACATTCATTTATTTAGGATTCCATTGTTAAGCCTCCATTTGGGTTTGTATCTTTTGTTTGTAGTCAGTCCCTGAATCAGTTACTATTTTTATTGTGCTATTGTCATAAAGAATTATTAACTATTTCTGGCTCTTAACAATTCTGCCTTTGTAATATTTATATATCCTAGTACATGGTAAATTTTTGTAAAACCACGTAGGGCTGAAAAATATCATTTAGAAAAAGTCATAATTCTTTTTAATTCTAGTTTCTCCAGCAATTTGTTCACTTCCTTATATTACCTTTGGTTGATTATTTTATTAGATTTATCCAAAATGAAGAGAGGGATTTTAAAGTCTGCTCTCACTATTTGTTACAGTCTATGTCTTCTTATAGTTCAGATGTTTCCTTTAGGAATTTGGATGCAAAGGCATTTAGAATGTATAAGCTTAATACTGATATTTGTTTGATTTCTATGACTCCCTTCAGCATAATATTTTTGTCTTGTTTAAACCACAAATACATTTTCCCCTTTCTCATTCAAGTAGAATCCTCCTTTTCTTCTTCCTCTTTAGTCACATTCATTAAGTTTTTAAAATTTTCATTTTAGTGCCTCTTTCCAAAAAAGAATTTCTCTCACTTTCTTTAATATCTACTCTTCCTTTTTGTCTACCAGAGATCCTCATTCTCTGATTCATGATCCCAGTATTTATTTGGTCTTTCTCTTTTTTTCTGGCTACATCATATATACCCTCCCTTGGTTACCTTTTTTTTTTTTTTTTTTCATTTGCCTTAAAATCTACTCCCTGTATCCACGCTCCCTTTGACCTCTAAAGTGCCAGTTGTCCCCAGGAGTTCCAACTCTCATCCCCTCCTGAGTAAGACTTTTCAAGCAAATTATTTTTAGTAGATTTTTCAAGTTCCAAATCCCCCAGATCATGCCCATCACAAAATCACTTTCACAGATCTTCTCTTTTCACCCATAAGACTATTTATCATTGAAACTCCTTTGCACCATCAAAATAAGACCTTTTTTTCTTCCCCTTTTCAATTGTTTCACCATTCCCTGTAGGACCTTCCTTTTCTAACACCATAAGAGTCACCTTCCACTCATTGCAAGTTTTTGATTTGGCCCTGGCACATACCATATTCCACTTTATTCCTTTTCTGCTCTTTCTCTGTTTCATGTACCCTCCCATGTTGTAATCTCTCTCTCTCTCTCTCTCTCTCTCTCTCTCTCTCTCTCTCTCTCTCTCTCTCTCTCTCTCTCTCACACACACACACACACACACACACACACACACACACACACACACACCTAACATTATTTCAACAGTAGAGAGAGTGTTTCCAGTATTTCTGTCCATAATGACCTCTATCTGTCTCTCTTCAGCTTTTGTCTTTGTCCCTTTCTCCTTGTATCTCATCTCTTTATTTAGAAAGAAGTCTTTCACTGATCTCTTCGCAGTTGTGTATTTCTGAAAAGGCATAGTGGAAAATATGAGTGATATTTAGTTGGAATTTTGAGGCAGAAGGGCTGAGAGAATTGGAAATGAGAAATTGGGAAAACTGGGGATGGGTAATGGGGCTTGGATAATGTGGGAAAGAAACCACAATGTGCTTGCCTTATAATTTTTAGGGGTCTTTGAACTACTCCACCAAGTCTCAAACTTGAAATTTTATGAAGATACTTTGGAGAGAATTATGGTGCACAAGTTCATGACTGTGCCAGCTAAATTAGAAGAAAGCAATGTGAGCAACATGACCATCAGTGTATATACCAACTTCCAAAATAAGACACCTAAGCTCTGGAGAAGATTTGAATCAACCTTAAATACCTCCCCAGAAACCCTTGTATCTTGACTTCCTAAATCTGCATGCATTGTAGCAACATTTGACCTTAGCAAATTAGCTCCATGCAACTTTTCTGGTCAGATCTCTTTTCTCTCTTTATGCATTGAACTCTATAGTCTGAAAATTGAATCTTGGCGCATGTAAGATTCTACCACTACTGCCTCTACCTCTCTATTCCACCCTATCCTTCTCTTCTGTGAATCTCTAGTTGAGAAACTACTTTTTGGCATTGCATACTGCTGTAAAGGATCCAGTCTTCACAGATTTGGGGTTCAGATTCATCCTGGCCAAGTATCTTTGTTATACTCTCTTCTTGAGATCTCAAGCAGCTCAATAATACATTCTAGTACATATCACCCCAGGAGGACTCCCACAGTCCAAGAAAAAAACATCTACAAATTAGTGGGAAGAACACCAAGGAACACTAACTCCTGTAGTCATGTTACTCCATCTCAATAAAGTCTTTCCATCTCCTTTCTCCCTTTAGGAGGTACTATTCCATTCTCCTACAGGCAATAGGATTAGAATCAGTAACATATTTCATATATAAAAACAAGTTATACAAAAGGAGCCTGATTCAAGTGCCTTGGCAGTCAGAGAAGGGTCTATCTTGGTAGAATCTTCCATAACAATTCATTTTATTGGCTTATGTCCCCAAAATCCTATCTGGGGAAATTTGTCACAACCTGGCTTATTTCTAGGCATTCAAGTCACCCCATCTGCTAACAACCAAGGCAACCAAGAAGCCTTTTGAATATAAAAGTATTTATTTTAAGTTATGAGAACATAAATGTTACTTAAATCCAATTGTGCCCTAGTCTAATGTATCCCCTTATTAACCTTGAAATAAATACATTTGTTTTCAACATGCAAAGAATCAATTCAGAATAAAAGCAGAGGCATTCAAACAGCCTGGATACACTGTAATCACTGGTCCTGTGACTAATATATGTCATACTGTCTGCTGGCTACACCACCTGTTTACAGCTGTCACCACTTCCATAACTGCTATCCATCTCTCAGCTGCTTCTGAGTCATTGTCTCCACAGCTGCCTCCCCTTGCTGCTGCTGCCATCATCACTTGCAATTCTATAGCTTCTCAGTCCAGCCTCAATGAGGACTTTTGCCCACCAAACACATGACCATAACTGAACTCCTTTCTTTTTTTTTCCTATCCCTAAGGTTCTTCTATCTTCTTTCTTCCTTCTAGTAGGCTTTTTCCTCTTAAGTGCATCTTGCCTTGGACCATCTGCTCCCAGCATTCTGGTAAATGTAGTCTTTGCCATCCTCCAATTTATAATGCTCCCTCCTGCCTCAATAGGTGGAGAAAAGGGAAATAGTAAATTCTTGTGCTTTCACCTGTTATGCAAATGCTAGCAGAAGAAGCCGCATTTTGATCCCCTGCTCTTTTTGCCCTGGCATAAGTCCAGGGAGGGATATCGCCTGCAGCTGCTCACCTTCCACTCCACAGTTCAATAGCAGCACTTTCCTTATAATAACAATAGTTATGGGACAAAACAGCATTTATCTTTTTCTAAAAGTCATTTCTAAAGGTAAATGACTATATTGATTGCCTCTCATTTGTTAATTGGCTTCCTCTCTATTCCTCATACATTATATTCAATCTCCCATTTCTTTGCACTGACCAATCCCCTTGCCCAAAAGGCACAAGAAGAGAGTATAACAAAGCTACTTGGCCATGATGAATCTGAACCCCAAATCTGTGAAAACTGGATCCTTTACAGCAGTATGCAATGCCAAAAAGTAGTTTCTCAACTAGAAATTCACAGAAGAGAAGGGTAGGGTGGAATAGAGAGGCAGGGGCAGTAGTGGTAGAATCTTATGTGGGGCAAGATTCAGTTTTCAGCCTATAGAGTTCAATGCATAAAGAAAGAAAAGAGATCTGACCAGA
Organism: Sminthopsis crassicaudata; assembly: GCF_048593235.1. NCBI lineage: Eukaryota > Metazoa > Chordata > Mammalia > Dasyuromorphia > Dasyuridae > Sminthopsis > Sminthopsis crassicaudata. The sequence goes on along the minus strand of NC_133618.1, from coordinate 139,684,224 downwards.
AAAGTTGCATGGAGCTAATTTGCTAAGGTAAATGTTGCTACAATTAAGAAAAAATTACTGAAACTTTTGTTTATCAGTCATTTTCAGAAGATCTGTTATTTCTTGGGAATGGAGCAAATTGAGAGGGACGTAGCCCTACTATATACTAGATATTGTACTAAGTGCTTTACAAATATGTCTCTCTTGATCCTCATTAAAACCCAACTATTATTATGCCCCATTTTACAGATGGAGAAACTGAGGAAAACAGAGCTTAAGGATCTTGCATCAAATTACACAATGAAGTGTCTGAGACTGGATTTGTATTGGGATCTTTTTGACTCCAGGCACAGTGCTCTAACTGCTGCACTATCTACCTATCTCTTAGGGGAGGGGATTATCTGCCTCACCTTTGCTAGTGGCTTCTTTATTGTTTATTTTGGAGAACAGAAAACTTGAGGTAGCTTTGTGTGAAACTGTAGATTGAATCTCATCTAAGGTTATTGTCTAAGTGATTCAGGAAGGATGTTTTAGACTATCCTGGCAAAGTTTCATCCATTATCTATCATCATTAGGCAAAAATGATATTTAACCCCCAGTAAAATGTAAGTTTCTTGAAAGCAGGGCCACTTATATTTTTTGTAGCTCTACTATCTAGTACAGTATATTATTCATATGTACTTGTGGGAATTTCACTTAAGATTTCACTTAATATAATCACAGAGGTCCTAGAATATAATCATAAAGTATAAAGTAAGTGTTAAATAATTTTCCTACAACTTCACAACAAATGTGGGAACAAGTCCTTAATCACTCTGAGAGGATAGTTAATAGAGCCTTGACTTTTAGATGAAGTAAACTGATAATACACATTTTGTGAAATAGCTGAAAGAATCAGGCATCTCCCTGGAGCTCATACACAAAAGAAACAATCCACCCAGCAGTGAAATAGTTCAGGTTCAGGAATGCTTTGTGAAGATAGATCCTTTTCACTGTATCAGAGAGAAGGCAGCAAGGGAGTGAAGGACTCTGTCTCCTGTTCTCCCTTCCCTATTCATCATGGTTTTGGAGTTTCTGAAGAAGTAGGAGATAATGCATTCCTCTGGGACACTAAAGAAAGACACAGATGCAGATACACAGTGACTCAATGAGTGAGGCAACTTCAAAGGCCATGATCCCTTATGGTAGGAGAAAAGTATCCTTGAGAAGGAAATAGGCGCATACAGCTTAAACTGGCATAACTCCCAGTGGGAGAGATGAAGGACCATGAAGATAGCTATGAAGTTCTGGAACTAAGAATTATGAGTCACCTTTTAACATCCATATATCCTACATGGATACCTCACTACTATTGTACTCTAAGTTTAAGTTTACTCTTCTCATGGAAACTATACATATTTGTTAGAGAATGTGCTTTAAGTTAAAGAGGGCATGAAGTTTTATATCAACAGTTCTTATTTTTTATTGAATACTTTTGTTAAAATTAGCTAAAAGCCAATTAAGTCTACTTGTTTATTATTAATGTGAAGCACACCAATGAGGGCTTGTGAGCTATAGAAGTAGGACTCCCTAGAATTTGAGGTGGTAATTACCTTTCTGGTGACCCAAACTGGCTGATTAAGTTAGGAGAATAAAGGAGATATTAGATGTATCTGATGCTTGTTGAATTTGTTTGAAAATTTGAAGTTCCTCAAGGTAAACACATACACCACTACCACCACCACCACTACAACACCACTCTTGTATTTTCTTATCTCATTCGTAATTATTCTCATCCTTTGCCTACTTGAACACCAAAGGGATTTCTACTGGGATTGTTCCAATAAATTATTATCTCTATCTCCATCTAATCTGTGCTGTGGTTTTATGTAAACATTTTTTGATCTAAATATTCAATAACCACTTCTATTTTCAAAGCACTGAAAGGCACTGGAGATGCAATGTTAAAAACCAACAGATAACCACTTTTGATATTCAAACATTTAGAATTCAAGTCTTATATAATTATATGTTGAAATATTCTCTCTCCTTTTCCTCTCCTGTATCCATCCCATTGCACTCCTTCCTTTCCATAGCATTTCCTTATATTTTTCTTGTATACAAAATTTTATTTCAAAGTTTTATTCCATGAAAGCAACATTTCAAAGTTTTCTGAGGCTGTGAACAAAACACTTAACAAATGATGTATCTTTGTCACTAATATCCTAATCAAAAGAGCTCTTGTCCTCAATACAATACATTGCATATAATTAGCATTTGTTGAATTTCATTGAAAACAACTTTCTCAAGTTTTAGATTTGTTCTTACATAATTGCTCAAAAAGTTTAAGTAGTTGTATGGCCTAGAGGCCTGTGGAATAAAAGAATGATTCTTCTCTGTGGAAAAAGCAAAGAGGCTACTCTGTGTTCCATCATTCATACATTGGAGCTTTAGACAGATATTCTGTGTAATATATTGGAGGTATTAGAGAACTTTGTGTGTGATTATGAATTCACTTTTACTAAAGGAGAATGCTAAGATGATGCAATAAATAAATACTATAGGTACTATACTATGTACTACAGATAAGACTCTCAAAGAAGTTTCATAAATTGTTTAACCAAAAATATATTCATCCCATAAAATTTGCATCCATTCTTCTCTCTTCCTTCACAGAACATGAAGATAATTTAGACATGGTTCTCTCCTCCCTAACTAGCCCCATGCGGTGCTAATATGTCTCAAATCACAAGGGTTTCTACTGGAGTTGGGTCAATACAGTTCCAGTGGGGATATTTATATATAGAATCTATAAGTTTTTTGCACTTGTTTAATTTAAACATGTCTTTGATGTAAATAAAATTTTAAAGATTCAGACATTTTTTTTTTCATGCCACCTGTGTTCCCAATTTTTTGGTTAAATGGTGGGAAATTTAATCAGCTTAAGAAAGGCTGGTATTTTGAAATAACAGGCCATAAAAATTAACAACAAAATAGTATAGAAAGGCAAAAAATAGGACAATGGTTAAACAAAATAATTTAGTGATTAAATAAAACCCTGCTCTCCATTTATACTGAGAATAGTAAAAATGAAGCTACTGCTTTTAAACTGCCAGGAACTACTTTATAAGTGGACTTTTTAGATTGCTTTTAAGTAATAATTGAATAACTTTCACTTATTACTCAATCACTTTTTGGTCAAGTTTGATTGGTGATCTCATTTAGAGTTTTCTTTGCAAAGGTACTAGAGTGATTCACCATTTCCTTCTCCAAATAATTTTACAGATGAGGAAACTGAGACAATCAGGGTGAATTGACTTGCTCAATCACAGTTAGTATCTTGAGGCCAAATTTGAACTCAGAATGATGAGTCTTCCTGATTCCAAGCCCGGCACTTTCTCCTCTGCAGATATAACATTCACTTACATCCTCTCAAAGTTTTATCTAATTGATCAAATTATCTCATTTTCAAAATGACCACCAAGTGAAAAGCAATTCACCACTATAGTCAAATAAACTTTAGGTCTAATTGGGTCAGAATTGAGGAGGTAGGTGAAGTGAGTAGGCTTCTGGAATTAGAGGATTTGCATTCAAATCTTTGTTTTATTACTCAGGCAATATACCATGACTTCAGATTCCTCAAATACTAAAAAGATGACGTTAGACTACGTGATCTCTGAGGTCCCTTTAGATCCATGATCCTATGATTCTAACTTTCTGGACTACTAAGAATTGAGCAATACAGATGCTAGCATATGTACACCCAAAAAATGTCATTATAACACTATGGTGTACACAATTGGCTTGTTCTAGTACCATCATTTCTTGTTGCAACTAGGAGAAATGATATGAGAAATAATATTACTTGACCTAAACCATGAAATAAAGATACAATGGGTAATTCAAGGTGGGAGGGAAATAGGGTTAGGTAAATGCTACTTAATTAATTTCTTTCTTATCTCTTTTCAACTTTCTTTCCTATCTGGAAGAATTGCGAAGAAAGGAAGGAATTCTTTCTTTCACAAGTTAAGACTGACCTTGCCCATAGGTGATCATTTCTGTTGTTTAATTTGAGAAATCTAGAAAGTCCCACCATTGACTCCTTCAATAAAGACTTCTTTAATATGTCTTAAGTTCCACAAATAATCATCCTTTGGATAAAGCATTTTGAACACTTTCTATAGCTGTTTTAACCTGTAAATACTGTAGGACAGATAAATCACTAAGTTTAAGTATAAATGAGTTATCCTCCTAGGTAAATTAGTAGAAAATGTGAGGGTCCTTTGACATACTCTATGAGAATAATGATGAATGAGCTGAAGCATAAGGGGTACTGAAAAAGGGAGAGTCAAAAAAAAGGGAAGGCCGTATAATCTGGGGACTAGGGCTTCCAAGGATAAATATTGCCCATTTCACAATTTGGTTCCTTTTCAAAATTAGAAACACAGATACTGCTAGATTTGGGAGAGAATGTGGCAACTGATTAGAGGAGGGATCACCACACATAGGCTCTGGGGAAAGGACCATTGGGAATGATCATTGGTCATTAGGGAAAAATCACAGATTACTTAATAGAACAAACTGCCCCTCTCCTGAAAATGACGAAAAAATTATGTAAGAGTAGGGTCAGCCTTGTAAAGTATAATGTAGTGAGTAGAAAGAATACTAGATTTGTAATCTGAAATCTAAGCTTCAAATTTGGCCTAAAACCCAGAGATAAATGAAAGTCCTAAGAGATAAAGTTTCTAGGCAATTAATACTGAATTTATTAATTAGTTAGCTGTCAACCAATAAATTGATAGAGATTTATTTTGGTAATGAAAAATGCCAAGGGAAATCCTGAAATGCTTTAAATGCCTTCCGAAAGGGAATTCCACTGACAAGTGAAATCAACTCAGAATGGTGGACAGTTAATATGGAAGTGGACTAAAAGTTTTCAGCTCCTCTAATTGAAAACTGACTTCATCAGGAGGCTCAGCAGCTTCAAGGTGTCTAGGCAATGGAAGCCACTTCCACCTGCTTCTTCAGCTAATTTTCTCCTGCATGGGCTGGTTTATCTTACTCCCTATTAGAGGAAATTGAGAACAGAGGGTTCTTTTCCTGGACAAAGATTTGTCCAAACTGGATTTTGTTTATACTCTAAATAGAAATTAGATCTCCCACTTGGGTAGGGTTCTGCCCAAACTGAATAAGCATGTGCCTTGGGGTCTGGGAGCAATTCTTATCATTCAGTCATGCCCTTTGGGGATTGACTGAGCTTATCAAAAGTTGGGTTTTACCTCTCAGATTGGCTAAGATCACAGAAAAAGATAATGATAAATGTTGGGAAAACTGGGACACTAATACACTGTTAGTGGAATTGTGAACTGATCCAACCATTCTGGAGAGAAATTTGGACTAAGCCCAAAGGGCTATCAAACTGTGCAATTCCTTTGATCCAGCAGTGTCTCTACTGGGTCTATAACCCAAAAAGATCATAAAAGAAGGGAAAAGGACCCACTTGTACAAAAATGTTTGTAGCAGCCCTTTTTGTAATGGCAATGAATTGAAAACTGAATGGATGCCCATCAATCAGTTGGGGAATTGTTGAATAAGTTATGTTATATGAATGCAATAGCATATTATTGTTCTATAAGAAATGACCAGCAGGATGATTTCAGAAAGGCCTGGAGAGACTTACATGAACTGATCCTAAGTAAAGTGAGTAGAACCAAGAGATCATTGTACACAGCAACTCTGATGGACGTGGTTCTTTTCAACAATGAGGTAATTGGTTGTTGTTGGCTTGATTGTTTTTTTCTTTCTCAACTTTTTCTGTTTTGATTTGATCTTTCTTAATAAATGTGGAAATACATTTAAAAGAATTGCACATATTTAGCCTATATTGGATTACTTTTGTTGTCTAGGGGAAGGAGGAAGGAGGGAGAAAGGGAAAAAAATTTGGAACCCACGATTTTGCAAGAGTGAATGTTGAAAACTATCTTTGCATATATTTTGAAAAATAAAAAATTATTATTTAAAAGTTAGATATTAACAGAAATAAAAGGAAAAGAGTGAATCACAAGTCAATAATTAGTTATTAATATACTAATATAATATGAATTTTTCTCAACACTTATTGTTACAGTTCCAGAAACTTTACTTATCCTTTCTGAGACTCAGTTTCATCATCTTTACCAAGGGAATAATTATTGACTACAGACCTCATAATAAGAATGATGTGATGAAAACACTTTGTTAATTTTAGAGTCCTTTAGAAATGTGAGTAACTATTACTTGTAATGAAGATGATGATAGTAGACAGCAAAGAAACATTTGCAGAAGCACATCTTCAGTATAATAAACTCCATAAGACTGACAAATCCTATCACTAAAGAAAATTTAATTGTAATAAGTACATTGTTAAAATAAAATTCCATCTATAGCAGGAAGGAAGGAAGGAAAGAAGGAAGGGAAGGAAGGAAGGAAAGAAGGAAGGGAAGGAAGGAAGGAAAGAAGGAAGGAAAGAAGGAAGGGAAGGAAAGAAGGAAGGAAGGAAGGAAGGGAAGGAAGGAAGGAAAGAAGGAAGGAAAGAAGGAAGGAAGGGAAGGAAGGAAGGAAGGAAGGGAAGGAAGGAAGGAAGGAAGGAAGGGAAGGAAGGAAGGAAGGAAGGAAGGAAAGGAAGGAAGGAAGGAAGGGAAGGAAGGAAGGAAGGAAGGAAGGAAGGAAGGAAGGAAGGAAGGGAAGGAAGGAAGGAAGGAAGGAAGGAAGGAAGGAAGGAAGGGAGGAAGGAAGGAAGGAAGGAAGGAAGGAAGGAAGGAAGGAAGGAAAGAAGGAAGGAAGGAAGGAAGGGAAGGAAGGAAGGAAGAAAGGAAGGAAGGGAAGGAAGGAAGGAAGAAAGGAGGAAGGACGGAAGGAAGAACGAAGAAGGAAGGAAGGAAGGAAGGAAGGAAGGAAGGAAGGAAGGAAGGAAGGAAGGAAGGAACGAAGGAAGGAAGGAGGGAAGGAAGGAAGGAAGGAAGGAAGGAAGGAAGGAAATATCTTGCTCAGCTAGAGATACTCATGGATCCAGAACTGATCAGCATGGAAGTTTTAACTTGTTTCAGAACACAGCTAGGTGATGTGTATAGACCTCCAGTGCTGGAGTCAGAAGTCTTATTTTTGTGAGTTCAAATCTTCCTCAGACACTTACTAGGTCTATGGTGCTGGGTAATTCATTAACCCTATTTGCCTCTGAGAAGGACATAGCACACTATTCAGTATCTTTGCCAAGAAAATCCACATGGGCCACAAAAATTGGACACAACTAAAAAATGAATGAACAATATGAGCAAGATTCATCCTTTATTAGACAATCTGAGAACCCCTCATTCGTAGGGAATCATATCAGTGGAAATACTGGATTGGCATTAGCCTTACTTAAACTTAGAATTTTTGAGTTCAATAATCCACTGGCATTAGCTCTACTACAATTCAGAACTCTGGAATTCAAGTAATCTATTAGGCTCAGTCTCCTCAAGTAGCAATAACAGGGATTGTAGCATCTGTCATCATGTCCAGCATAACTAATTATTCTTGATAACTAAGTTATAAGCTCTACTGTTTTGTACTACGAAAAACCTAGAAAGACCATGGTTATGCACTGCACCATAGACCATGCATCAACCAATCATGCTGACCTCTGTCTTACAACTAGACTTCAATGATTCTGGACTGAATTAGGGAGGGAGAGGGAGAGGAGAGGGAGAAAAAAAATTCAGAACACAAAGTTTTGCCACACAAATTTAAAATTACCTTTGCATGGATTTAGAAAAATAAAATACTATTTTTTTTAAAAGAACCTTTCTTTATGCCTCAGTCCTAGTCACTTAACCCTAGTTACTGACATGGAGAGGAATCTGGGATAGCCTACGTTCAGATGAGTTAATCATCACATGGTTTCAGGGTGATACATTTTCCAATTGTGGTAATTCTTGAAAGCCATACCAGATTATATTATAAACTCTTTGAGAACAAGAGGTGTTTTTGCCTTTCTTTGTATTCTGAAGTATCAGTACAGTATCCATAATATAATATTCACTTAATAAATACATGGTGATTTGCTTTGCCTTGCTTCATTCTAACAGTGCTAAAGTTGCTCAAAATATTCTAGGAAAAATATAATAATTGTCTTCTTTGTAGAGATACTATATGGGATATAGGGCAAATTATTATCACAGTTTTAGAGATAACAGAGATAACACTTAAATCATTTGCTCAAGCACATCAAGACTAAGTAAGGTTTTGAATTCAGTGATTTTCTGTCTCATAGGTTGGATGCTTTTTATGTTACACAACATTACCCTCTCTTAGATGAAGGCAACTCAGTGGAATTAACTCTTCTTTTTTGTCTTTCTGATTATAACCATCTTTTTATTTCCTCAGTAGTAGCAAATCATCATCCTTGAAATATATAAAACATTTTTGGAAACAGACAAATGCTATTTGGATCAAAACTCGGTAAATAAAAAGTTCTATAAAACTTTTTTTGTTAATTAAAAAATAAATTCAAGAGTAAAGCAATGAGATTGCTTTTTCTTGGATGATGAAAGACAACTTTTAAAGGAGGAATTAGTGTCAAAATGTTTTAAGCAAAAGAAATAATCATATAGCTCCCCAAAATGGTGATTTGGACCAGTGTGGTCAAACTCAAATAGAAATGAGTTCCTGAAGAACATATTTACTTAACCACAAATTAACATTTTCAAATACTTGAAAACAAGTATCATTCTCCAATCCTACTCAAGTCTTTTATTTTTCAGCCTAAATATGAATGATTGAATTAATTAATTGAGCCCAAAACTATACTAAGAGATGGTAGTTTTTTATTCTCTTCCTCTTCCCTTGATAACTCATTTTAACCAGATTCCACCTGCATAAACATGGTGAGAGGTAGAGGGAAAAACAACAGCAGTATTTTACCTTGTCTTGTTTGGTCCCATTCCTTAGGTATAACAAGACTAAAAGTAGGGCAAATAACATCATGAAAATATTCAACTACAGCTGAAGTGAAGCTACTGTAGCTACCTTTGCATCCTCTCTAAATCTTTACTACTATCTAATTCCTAAGCCGAAAGAACAAATTTATTTCTCCTTAATCTTGTTTTAATCAATCCTAGGGTTTGCTCTAACAGGATCTTTCCTTTGTTGACAACATATCCTTTTTAATATTTGTGTTTTCTACTGGATTTAGCAATTCTCTTAGATAATGTAGCATCTCCAAAGGGTTAATATTAAGGAATGGTGACCTTATTGCACGTGGTTACCCTTTTGGAGAACTACAGTTTTGATGAACCTATGCAAGAGTCTTACAGCATGGTGGGGGACATTCCACCCACCACAACTGTGAAAGAATGAAAAACTGAAGGGAAATTACCATAGCTGGTCAGAGTTTCTCTAGCCATCTAAACATGTGGAAAATCTCATACTCATTACCCGCACAAGCACATGGGATGAAGGACTGAAAATGCTTCTTCTTTCTCTATTAGAAGATTGAATTTTTGTTGGATTTCCTTCCTTTTTTGTGATGAGAAATTAACTTAAGAAGGAGGTAGTTAGACTCACAATTTTCCATGTCCAGGAGGGGCACTGGAAGAGATTTTGGGAGGTAATAGTTGTTAGGAATGTTTGCTACTGGTGATATTATCTCAGTGCTTTTTTTTTTTCTTTCTTTTTTTTTTTTTTTTAAGATAATAGACAAGTGCTGAATTTGGAGTCAATAACCTGGTTCCAATCCCAACTCTCCCAGTTATCACCTGGTTAGTTATACCAGCTGTTGTGCAACCTTTGTTTCCAAGGAGGGCCAGTGACATCACAAGGGTGATGAATGGACTTTTGGGTGAATTGGATTCCAGTGAGACAGAATTGCACAAAGTCATCAGTATCATACTTTCTTCCACAATCTTCCATGTCCAGTGTCAGGATAAAAACCATCTCTGGATATGAGTTCCCTTACTTGCATCATAAGGGGTTGGAAAAGATTACTTCTAAAGTCCCTTCTAGCTCTCAGTCTCTGGGCCTATGAACCTATTTTTAAACGATATAATATATTTAAATTATATTTACTATATTATAATTATTATATAACAATATTATATATATATATTATACACATATATAGAAATGTGTGTGTGATTTCTTAACTACTAGATAGATGCAAATAATAGAAAAAATTTTGCTAAGTAACCAAATAAACCAATATATATTATCAGGGAAATAATGATGATAGGTGCTAATTAAAGGGGAGCAAACTATTCTGACTATGGTATTTTTTTCAAGTCCTAGGGATGTTATACCTGTTCATTAAGCAATCAGTGTGCAAGTGGGGTTGTTATAACTAGCTTTGCAACCTCTCTAGACCTTTATTCTATCAACTCCCCAAGCAAAAGAACAAATTGATTTTGCCCAGGATTGTATCTTGCAGTCAGACTGACCTATAATAAGTAACCTTTTTCAAAGTGGGATATCCCATGCCCTGAATACTTCATGAGATTTTTTTGAGAAGCAGTGAAACAAGCAAACCCTAAGAAATTAAAAGTATCTCACAATTTAAAATAAATTAAAATCATTTCAGTTCTTGAGTTCTATGTAGAGAAGTCTAGTTGGATTGCTAACATAGATCAATATTTGCTAATGTGCCTTCTGCCAGAATTCCTTCAAACCCCCTCCCTCAGTTTTGTGATTAGAATTCTGCTTGCTCATTGCTCAGCAAAATGAAGACAGATGAATCCATGCATTTAAATTTAACCTGACTTTGGGCAAAACATTTTGGAATGCCTTATGTTTCTACCCCACTACCCTCCCTGAAATTCCTTTTAAAATCCTCACAAGTGAGAAAAAAGAGCTAGAATGGCAAGCATTTTACAAGGGAAATGATTTCTCTTCCTATTTAGAGAAACAGAAATATGACATCATGGACAATGGGAAAGCCTAGCAGTCAGGAAAAACTCAGTTCAAATCCCACTTTTGCCATCTATTTCCTGTTTGACCCTAGGCAAGGGTCAATCTTTCTGTAATATTCTTCTCTAAAATGCAATATTCTCTTGTTTGGGTTTTCTTGGGGTCGCTGGAGGCAGCCTTCCTTTCAATTCAGTAATCACCACAAGTACAGCCAGGAGTTAAAGTCCAAATCCTTTATTGTTTCCTTCAAAGTCTTGTCCCCTTTCCTGGGGCTTAGTTAGCTTTCTTAGAGTCCAGATCCTTTATTATCTCCTTCCTGGGGCTGGGTAGCTTTCTGGAGGCCTTCCAGATCTTGGTTTCAGTGGAGAAGCGGAGGAGAGCCTGCCACCATTCCTCTGGTTTTCCCTCCTTCTCTTGGCTGAGTTTATCCAAGCTTATATGCTCTCTCATCATAGGTGTGAATCTTGTGGAACTATAGGAAGTACTAAGTACAAGTACTGAGCTAGAGAACTGTTAAATACCATGCTAAATAACCTTTGTCTCCATCAATTCCACTGACTTAGCATCTTGTTTCAAGTTCTGGCCTAAAACACCTTTCAGAGCTCAGGAAACTCAAAAAGACTGTAAGATAGACATAAAAATCTTTTCTGGCAAAGGAAACTTCCTCCTTAGGAGTTAGAACAATAACAATTATGTAGAATATATTATAAATATAAATTATATATATATATATATATATATATATATATATATATGTAATGTTTATAAATGTTTATATAGAGTACATTATGGACCAGGCACTATGCTAAGTACTTTATGAATATTATTTCATTAGATCTTCACAGCATTTCTTGGTGCTATTATAATCCCCATTTTATAGTTGAGGAAATAGAGGCAAATAGAGGTTAACTGACTTGCTCAGGGTCACATAAGTAGTAAGTGCCTAAGATCCTATTTGAACTCAGGAGTTCCTGACTTGAGGACCAAAGCTCTATTTACTGTGCCACCAAACTATAGGGGGACTCTATTAGTGAAATCATGAAAAACAATCCAAAAGAAAATTAATTTGAATTACCACCAAAGCCATTCTATTTCTTCTCCCTCCTCATAAATGCATTCCCTCCTGAGAACAATGATTTACTTGAAACATAAGTCACTTTATTTTTTTAGTGGTTCATAGGATTGTTTCTTTAATCAACATATACAGAATCATAGAATTTTAAGACTAGTTAAAAATGATACATTCTAACCAACCATCATATAGAAGAAATCCCAAAGTTAGTCTAAATGGGTCATAGAGTCTCAGAACTGAGAGTAGAGCTCTTGTTCTAATATTTTTCCTTCATGGCCAGACTCCTAGAGCCTCCTATTCACTTTTCAATACTTTCAAACTACTGAACTCATTACTTACTCAACTAGAATTTTTCTCTCAGGGTATCAAAATATCTTAATTGCTCTATCCAATGTACTTTTCAAGATAATCATCTTTTAAGATTGCTATAATATTTGACACTTTATACTATTCTCCCTTCTACCTAAAATTATCTTCTTTCTTAGTTTCTGTGACATGGTTCTTTTTTTGAAATTTTATTTATTTTTAATACACATTGCTATATGAATCATGTTGGGAGAGGAAAATCAGAGCGAAAGGGAAAAGCCATGGGAGAGATTATAAAACAGAAAAAAGAAGTGAACATAACATATGTTGATTTACATTCAGTCTCCATAGAGATTTTTCTGGATACAGATGGCATTTTCTGTCCATAGTCTATTGGGATTGTTTTGGGTCACTGAAACACTGAGAAGAACCAAGTCTTTCATACTTGATCATCGCACATTCTTTCAGTTATTGTGTACAATGTATTCCTGGTTCTGCTTGTTTCCCTCAGTATCAGTTTATGTAAATCTTTCCAGGCCTTTGTAAAATCAGTTTGTTCATCAACAATAATATTCCATTATCTTTACATACCACAACTTGTTAAGCCATTCCCCAACTGATGGACATCTGCTTATTTTCCAATTCTTTGCTACCACAAAAAGAACTGCTACAAACATTTTTTGCACATGTGGGTCCTTTTCTCTTCTTTATGATTTATGACATAGTTCTTAAGTTCTCCTGTAGTTTCTCAATTTCCTTTTCAAGATAATCATCTTTCTCCCAAGTTTAGTAGAGCACTCCTGGCTCTGTGCTGGGCATCTTCTCTCTTCCATACAAGTATAACTCCCTCACTAAGAGTAGATTTGTTCAATTTGGTGCCAGAGGGGAAAAAAACCAGGAAAAATTGGTAGAAATTACAAAGAAACAAATTTAGAAAATGTCAGAGAAAGCTTTCTAAATCATTAGGAGCGTCCAAAAATTGAATGGGTGCCCCTGAGAGAGTGAGTTCCCTTTATTGGAGAGTTTTATGCAGAAATTGATGGTCCCATTTGTCAGATATGGGAATTCCTTTTCAGGTATGGGTTGGAATGTATGGTCACTGAGACCTCTTACAACTGCATGATTTTGCCAATCTCTGATGTGCTCAGGAGACAGAGTGAGAAATTATCCCATCTGTTCTTGTTCAATTATCATCTCTATGAAGATGAATCCCTAAGCTGCATATCCATCTACACAACAATAACTGCTATATTCAATATGTCAAAAAAGAGACTGATTCTCTTCATCCTCCAAAACGAGTCTAGAATTTCTGGAAGGAAAGGGATACCACCAATTTTCTCCTCACCGAGAATGATAAATTCAGAGCAATGCTAAACTTGTCCCTCTTCCTTAGTTCACCAAACCTAATTAATTGCCGATTCCTGAAAATTCTACTTTCACAAAATAGCTTCTGTTTTCCAATCTATACTCACAGTCCCTACCCTGCTCACCTCTAGTCTATATTATAATAATAATGCTCTCACTGTTTTTGGGATCACATCCCCCAATCCATCCTCCACACAACTACCAAATTAATCCTAAAATGCAATCTTGACCATGTCATACCTACATGTCCCCCATTAAAAATCTTCAGCAACAAAATACAAAAAAAAAAAGAATCTTCAATGGCTGACTTTTGCCTGTATGATAAAATATATAACCTTCAGTTTAACAATCAACAAACATTTATTCAATCAATAAGCAAGTCAATATCTACCCTATACTAAGCACTATTCTAGGAAATGGGGATACAAAGACAAAAAGAAGTAAGACATTTTGTCTGTCATATTGTACTGGAGACAAAAATATGTATAAATATAAATAAATGCAAGCTATATTCTCTCCTCCATAAAGAATTACTGGAGGGCGTCACACAAACAAGTGAGGGAGTCTAGATGGAGATGACTCTTTATCTGAGTCTTGAAGGGAGATAGAGATTCTCAAAATCTCTAGCAGAGATAAGGAGGGAATACATTCCAAACATGGGGACCAGGCACAAAGATAGGAAAGTGAAATATCCTTTACAGAGAAGTAAACACTTAAAGCCTGATGTAATTGGATTACTTTCTATTTTAAAATATTCCCCTTAGGCATATTAATTAATAGATCTTTAAAATTGGCTTTTATTTATATCATTTGACATTATTTAGTATCACTAAATAATCATGCTGTGGTTTTCTTATCTTCACAAGTAAAATACTTTTCTCAACTACCTTTACTCCCTTTTAGCTCCAAATCTATGACCTTATTATGATCATCCTAACTGCTTTTTCTCTGGATACTCTGCAGTTTATCATTTAAGACTATCAATGTCCTCCCTAAACTATGGTGCTGAGGGCCATCTCCAGTCATCCTGATCTATATCTGACCACTGGAGGCAGATGGCTCTGGAGGGGAAAGTGAGGCAGGTAACCTTGCACAGCCCTCCCTCAGTTCAATCCAATTCACTTGCATGTCATTGCATCACCTCCCTGATATTATGGTCCTCTTCTGGAACAAAGGACACACAACAATAAACTATAGTGTTTCTCCTGATAAGCCCAAGGTTCTTCCATTAAGATTGATGTTTGTATAGCCTTGGCAGAAATGTGTTTGTAGCAACATAGAATTAAAGATATTTAGGATTAGGAAGTGTACTGCATGAGTTTCCCCTGGATCATATATGGAGGTTTAGACCATATTATCAAATAGGCTGGAGAGAACACTGTGCAAAGGATTTAGGTGGTGGGGAAGGTGATAGAATAAAGGGGAAACAATTGAATAACTGCTTTAGTGTCCCTTCCCTGCAAAAATTGCAGGCTTACCCACTAGACTAAATGCATGATTGCCCTTTGTGATATTGGTTACTCAGAGGGAAGATTTTACAGTCATTGTGACCCCACAGTGATAAATTATTGTACAACCATTAGCTCTTGAGAAGTGAATCAGGCAGTGGATCCTGCCAGAAAAATGCTAAGCAAGGCAGGACCCTTACAAACAAAAGGTTAGGGTGTCTGGGCCATGAGACATGGGTGTGTCTTGGTCTTAAGCAATTATGTTCTTGGCTGCCTTTTCCTAACACATTGCAAAACTACTTTGTTCATGTGCTAGACTTTCTTGTCATCTTTACTTAGAGAGGCAAGCTGCAACGTGATGGGAAAGAACATTGCCTTGGAGTCAGTAAGGTCTAGCTTTGAATTTCACTCATGTAACTAACTACCTGTGAGTATGGGTAAGTCACTTTACCTCTAAGTTTTAGTTTCTACATCCATAAAATGAGGACAATAATTCCTATATTACCTACCTCATATGATTGCTGTGAGAAACAAATGTGATATATGTACATAAAACACCTGGAAAACTTTAAAGCAATTTGTCTTCCACTTCCTCCTCCTTCAACTTCTTCTTTCTCTCATTTCAGATAGTGTTCCTGATGAGGGAACTTCCTCAATCATGTAGATGGACACCTTTGTAAATTGTAGTCTTAAAGAATTCCCTGGAGGGCTCTAACAGATTGTATGATTTACCCAGAGTCACATAGTCTTATATTTCAGAAAGGGACTTAAACCCACTTGTTCCTATGGGACAAGCTCTCTTTCCATTATGCTATTCTGCTTCTCAGTATTCATTAAATCAACCATTGGGTTTTTACTGAAAACTATATAACTTTCATCAAGAAACTCACAGGGCAGTTGGAACCATAAGTTTCATATTTTAAATAATATGTAGGACCACATATTTGCTCTGAAAATCAAGTAAAATGATGGAATTTATACACACACAGGTATTTTGTTGTTATGAATATATGTATATGAGGTAGGTGGATGGATCAGTGGATAGAATGCTAGGCTTGGAATGCAGAAAGACTCATCTTTCTAAGTTTCCATCTGGTCCCAGACATGTACTGGTTGCATGATCCTGGGCAAGTCATTTAACCTCAGTGGTCCTAGTTTCCTCATTTGTAATAGGAGCTGGAGAAGAAATCACAAACCCCTTCAGAAAACCCCTTTCTTTCCCAGGAAAACCCCAAATGGGGTCACAAAATGAAGAACATGACAGAAACTAGTGAATAACAACAATATACACATGCATATGTGTGTGCACATATATGTATACATGTGTGTTTGTATCTTATCCATTAGATTCTGCAGTCCCTTCTCTGTAATATCCTTAAGGGAAGCAAATCATTGTCTTCTTAAGGGTTAATTTGATCTTTTTTGAAATAGCCATTTGGAGTGAAAACTATTGAATTGGATGGATAGCCAAGTTGAGAATACTACTTTGGGCAACAACAATAATAAAGTAACAACTCTGATTTTTTAATGTAAACGTAAAAACTTGTTCCAAAGTCAATTCCCAAGGAGGTGTTAGTTCCAGAAAAAGGCTCATTATAATTTAGGTTATTTGGACAGCACCCCAAAGCAATGATATTGAAGGGAACAGTACACATTTGAATATATGTATTCTGATATATTTGGATCTTATTTTCTACAAGAGGAATTGCAGCCTCATTTTTTTCCAACTCTTAGAACAGTGTCCTGAATGTTAAATATGTGTTTAATTTTCTAAAATCGGATTGAATTGAATTTATTAAGTATCCATCTTATGAAAAGTATGGTGCCAGCTGATGGTGAAGAAATAAGGATAATTAAGACAAGGTCAAAAGTTTTATTTTATTTTATAAATTGTGTGATTAAGACTGAAAGATGTATAAGAATTTTTTATTTTATTTTGAAGTTATAAATTATCTGATTGAAGGTCCTATAGCAGTTCAGAGAAAAATTTTTAAAAGGTTTCAGAGAGGAGATGGGATTTGAAGGATGAGACAGAATCCCATGGAAACTTTGAAGAGGTTGAAAAGGATGTAATGCCAGGTACAGTGGACAGCCTGGCATTGAAATGTTTTGCTTCCAGTTAACAACAATAAAGATATTTTATATCAAACAAAGATGTGTAGTGCAATTCTGTGACTATGACCCAGTCTCTGGTTTTAAGTTAAGAGTTCTTGATCAAGAATAGAGGAACTCGGTTTTAAAATTTTTTTGATAATTTTATTTTGATATAATTAGTTTCCTTTATAGTTCTAGGCATTTTGCTTTATACATTTAAAAGCATTTTTCTGATAAAGGGTTCATCACTTTCAGGATTTGGCCAAAGGAGTCCATGATACAAAAAAAATATTAAGAACTCTATCTCTAGGTACTTTTACATCCCTTCCCTTCTGGCATCAGTGGCCATGGTTATGGCAACATGTAATATGGCTTGATTATATCATTAACAGTCGGGAGAAAAATGTATTTTTCTTGGCTCCATTTATAAGAAATCTTGTTATGGAGACAATTTGATGTAACAAAAAGAGTATTGGTCCCAGAATCAGGAAAAACCATTAATTCAAATCTGAGCTCCAACACTTACTAGCTGTGTGACTATGGGCAAGTCATCAACCTTTCTGAATCACAATTATTTCATTTAAGTATTTTAAGGCCACTGGAAGTATGGAGCTTTATAAACTTTGTTTGTTATCTTTGTCCATGCCTCCCCTTTTGAGTTTTCCATAATTTTACCTCTTATTTTCCATGGTGGTACTTGGAAAATCAAGCCCAGAAGTCTGAGATTGGAAATTAAGGATCCCAAGATTAAAATCTTCACATCACAAAGAAGAGAGGAAGCCTTATCAAAAACTCTTATTTATAAATCTATGATCCTATAATTTATGAAATAATATCAAAGTTTCTTAAACTTGGTCTCAATCCCATATGGAGTCATGTAACTGAATGTGAGGATAGCAAAAAAATTGGCAACTGTAAAAAGTTTCTGAATGGTCTCTGTCCTTCAGTATCAAAAATTCTGCCAAAATTTAATTCTTTATGTAAAAAAAAAAAACAAAAAACACATTCATCTCATTAGTATGCAAATTTGTTTTCATGTTTAATAAATGGTAAAATCATATGTATATCAAAGAATTGTTTTAAGCTAATTTTTTTTATGATTTATTATCAGTAAATGTTTGATGAGTTATATATTTTATATACCTATATTCTTGGGATTGCATAAAAATTTCTCAGGCAGAAAGTTATAGTGAGTAAAAAAGTTAAAAAATCCCTGGCTAGATGACATTGAGGGTCCCTTCCAACTCTAAATCATAACTGACAAGTGGTCATCTAACCTCCTCCATAAGACATCCAGTAACAGGGAAACTACTATTTTCTCTAGATAGCTTGTTCCGTTTTTAGACAGTTTTAATCATTAGGAAATTCTTTCTTATGTTGAGCTGAAATTTGCTTTCTTACTAATTCTACCTATTTCTCTATTGCATTATTTTTATATTTGTCATCAAAATACATTTTGAAATGGGAATTAATTATCATATACAATCCTTCTAGAAAAGTATTTAATGTCAATCAATTAATAAAACTAAATATCTCCATTGTGTTCAGATTTTCTCTCAATGGGCCCACATGCAAGATATCCAAAATGGCCAAGTTGGGAAAGTCTATCAGAGTTCTAACAAAGAATTTGAACAACATGATTATTTTATTATATAGTCAACCCATTAAAATTAAACTATTCTTATTTTACATTGAGTCCTGAATTTAGTGACTAGTGGTCTGCTATGATATAAGGTCTACATGCACTTATCACCCAGCCCAACCACTGGTGCCATCCCCAATTCACTACTATCTTCTGCCCTTTCACCTAACTCTTCCTCCCTAGTGTCTTTTGTAGTCACAGAACTAGACTTGGGAAAACACTTTCTACAATTGTCATATTTGTCATCATAGTTTCAATAGTCCTTGTACACTGAGGAAGTCTCAGCAGGGAAAGTTATTCTATCAGATAGAAATCAAGCATTTTCTATTTCCAATTGTTATAAGGAGCTAAAATTCTCACCCACATTTTTGTTAAGTAATGTCAAACTCTTTGTGATCCTATTTGGGGTTTTCAAGGCAAAGATGTTGGGGTATTGTGCCATTTCCTTCTCCAGATCATCTTACAGATAAAAAAGCAGCTAGTTAAGTGTCTGAGGCTGAATATGAACTCAAGATAGATAATTCTATATGACTCTAAGTCTTGTGTTCTATAAACTATATCAACTAGCTAAACCCACTGTAGCTAGCACCATAGGATAACAGCACTGCTGATAGATGAGTCCTTTTAGAAATAGAGGCAAAGTGTAAAATAAACTATACTTGAGCATCCATAAAAATCAAATGCTATTTTGTCATATTCCTCATTTGAAGTTGAATTACTCTTGAGACAGTGAGCAACGTCAAAAAAAAAAAAAAAAAACTAGGCAAAGGATTAAAATTAAGAACCATGACTTTTGGTCCTTGGCCCAACAGTAACTTGATGTGATCTTGTAGGTAAGTGTTTTGTAGGAAAATTTAGTCAGGGAGATGTGTTAAGATAACATCCATAGACCAGGAAAAATCTCTTTGTAGCATATGGGATCCAAACAAAACTCTTGTTGGGGAACTGTTTGACCAGCTAACAACCTATTTGTTCATTCTTTGTTTTCAAAGAAGACAAATGATATTATGGGTGAAGTCTTGATTTGACGAGTCTAGTACAAAGAGAAGAGCAGATACATAGATATGTCATTGAAATCATAGAATCATAGAGCTGGAAGAGACCTTTGAAGCCTTCTGAGCTGATCCATATTGGTTGGCAAATTCTATAAATACATGAAAAATGATACTTCAAACTTTGATTGAAGATCTCAAATAAAGAAAAATACACTATATTTCATAATGATCCATTTGATTTTGGGGTAACTTAAATTATTAGGATGTTTTATTTGTTTTCCTGACATGGAGTCTAAATTATCCTCTTTGCTCCAAGATCTATGTCTAGGGCCAGTCAAAACAGGCTCAACCTCCTTACTAGTTCTAATATTTTATGAAGAGCAATTTGATCATAAAATATGGTTACTTATAACTTTAAAAGTTCTATGAAATATTGTTGTCTTGAAATAGGCTTCTTGGTATACTTTGCACTTATTTGGCAAATATTGTTATTGCCAATACTTAAATTAGCTTTTGGCATAAGTTCTCTTTGTGAATTGCCTGTTCAGTTGTAGCACAGGAGGGATAGTCCTGCTGTCATTAGACCAGGAGTGTACTATATCCAGAGTTTTGGTTTCAATTCTGGGTTTCATATTTGAGGAATAACATTGAGAAACTGGAGTGTATGCAATGGAACAGTAACAAAATATCAAGAGGATTGGAAACCATGCCATGTGAGGAACCTTTGAAAAACTGAAGTTGTTCAACCTGAAGAAAGTGAGTAGTAGTAGGATAGGACAGGGGATAAAATCACTGTCTTAAAGTGTCTGAAGGACTATCTTGTGGCAGCAGGATTTAGGCATCTTCTGCTTCATATCAGAGAGCAAAACTAGCCATAATGAAATGAAGCTACAGATAGACAGATTTTAGCTTGATATAAGGGGAGTCTTTCTAACTATTAGAGCTGTCCTAAAGTGTAATAGACTATTTTGAGATGGGGTATGCTGAAACCAGTTTGAGATTATCTATTCTTAAATTTTCAGCGTAAGCAAACTAAAAATCAGGGCTTGATTTACTGTTTTGTTGATTGTTTGTCCTTTTGAATGGGATGGAGAAAATATTAATCATGCAGATCAAACTTAAAAGTCTGTCTTATATACATTTTTGAGAGCTGATTGCTACTACAAACCTCTATTTGGAAGAGTAGTGATTTTTCCTCTTCCTGAAAGTTTACAAGTAAAAGCTAAAGAAATAAATTTTTAGGGATGGTATAGAGGGAATTGTTGAGATTTGAGTTGGATTAGAAGTCTTCTAGATCTCTTCAAACTCTGATGCAATAATCCTGTGAGTTTAAAACATCCTCACTGATAACATACCTATATATTCTGAAGATAATTTGATTTTTGGAAATAGCCAAAATATAATTGGAGCCCATGCACATGAATCAGATTAGTTTTCAATCTGTGTAATACACTTTTAGAGTAAAAAGTGATAATTATTCAACATTTTACCCATCTCTCAGAACATCCTCAGGGGAAAAATCATAAATGTTTTGAATCATAGCAGCCTTCTCATAATAAGTATTTAGCCCCTCAAGACAGCTCTTCTAAAACAGCAGCCATTTAGAAAATGATCTTGTGACTTCATAGTGACTCCTGTTTCTTTGTATTCCTTATAGCACCATGGACAGTGTAATCTGTCCTGTAGCTCATCAAAATATGCCTTTGTTGAATGAATGAATTTGACTAGATATAGATACATGATGATTAGTGTTTCTTTTAGAAGATAAGCAAAAAACTACAATGAGTACTGTAATCTCAAAGGTCTGTCATAATACCATAGATCTAGAGCTGAAAGGATTTCAGAAATCATGAAGTACAATATCCTTTTTAATAGATGAAGAAACAGTCCAGAGAGACTTAAATTATCTCCCCAAAATCATACAGGTAGCAAGAATCCAAGATAATATATGTACTTGGATCCCTCTGACTCCAGATCCAGGTATCTTTTTTTTTAACCACACAAGTCTTTCTCTATCATTATTCAAGGATCTGAGAAGGCAGAGGTGGTTTCATCAAGATAAAGCAAGTTCCCTGTGATAAGTGAAGTGAGGCAGCAAGAAAGGAAAAGTATGGGAGGAAAGAGAGCCAAGTGACAAAAGACAATGAGATCTGTTGATATTTGGTGTTGACTCTGCCCAAATGAGGCAGAGACCCATAGAACAATGGCTTGGATGTCAAGGGTAGACTAGAGGGCTTTAAATAAAATGGGATGGATGATGTCTTGGGAAAACAAGGGATACTGATTATAATGACTGATTTGTTGTAATTGACCGAGTTGTAATTATTGAGTTGTATTCAGTGAAAAGAGAATCTGACAGTCATTCTAGTACTAAGGCAAGAGAAATCAATAGAAGTATTAGTGTTGGATTGACTGTAGAATTCTTATTGATGATATATCTTTAATATCACCGTTATTATTGCTGACATTCCTTTAATGGTTAAATATACTAAAAAGAAATATGGGAAGATTATTTGGAAATTAGTAATTAAAAACTCACCATGGAATGAATACTCAATACTATAGAATATTTTCTCATACCACTTGATAAGAAAGTGATAGACTACTGTTCTAGAACCATATATACATTCTACAAGCAGACAATATCTTAAAGGTTTTTCTTGCTAGATTATACATATTATTCATTATTTAGAATATAGGACTTGAAATCAGGAAGAGCCAAGTTTGACTTCTGCCTCAGATATTTGCTAACTGAGATCCTGAGCAAATCATTTAATTTTTCTATGCCTTACTTTCCTTAACTACAAAATGAGGATAATCAGAGTATCTACCAAGGACTGACTCATGATGGAAAATGGTATCCACCCCCAGAAAAAGAACTGATGGAGTCTGAATGCAGACCAAAGCACACTATTTTTACTTTATTTTTGTTCTTTTTTTCTTTTGGTCTGTTTCTTTTTTCACAACATGGGAATATGTTCTACATGATTGCACATACATAACCTATATCAAATAGTTTACTCTCTTATGAAGAGGGAACATGAGGAAGAGAAAGAGAAGAGAAAATTTGGAAATCATTTTTTTTAAATTATGTTAAAATTGTTTTTACATGTAATTGGGAAAAATAAAGCACTTAAAAAACAATAGCATCAACATCCCAGGATTGTTTGGAAGATCAAATGAGTTAAGATATGTAAAGAGTTTTGTAAATTTTTAAATGCTATGTGAATGGTAGCTATTATCATCGACATCATTATTATATTTGTTATAAGGGATGAATTTTACTTGTGGCAAGTAAAAAGGGGGGAGGTCAGTAGTCAATGCCAGGTTTTAAAAAGAACATGAATAAAACTTTTTTTGTTTGTTTTTTGGGAGACAGTTGAGATTAAGCGACTTGCCAGGGTCACACAGCCTAGTAAGTATCTGAGGCCAAATGTGAACTCAGATCCTCTTGATTCTAGGACTGTGTTCTACCCACTGCACCATGAAACTCAGCTATCCTAATAAAACACTTTAAAAAGTTAAAATAAAATTTTTAAAGACTTCACTAAGTGCAGAACTGGTAAAAACCAGATGGCAGTTTGCTCCCACTTCAATATTGGGGACATTTCTGCTGAGGCATGTTGTTATATTCAAGGACTCTCTAGCTAAGGTTAAAAAAAAGTTTAAACATTTCAAAGCCAGTGTGTTCATTCCAATTTGTTAACATTTTAATTACTGGGATAGAAAATGTCCCATTTGCTACCCCAACCTATTATATCCTCCTACTCTTCTGACTTAAAGACATTGTTTAGGGAGATGGCAAAAGTTTTGTGAGGTTTTTTTGAAAGATGTTGAGTAAATAGCATTTCAAAATGTTTATCTTTTTTTTATACAAATATAACTCCAGCTCCTGATTTCAAGGTTCCAAGTTTGGTTGTATCACACAATTAAACAATTTCTCTCCCCCATTTCCTGTTGAGCACTCATAAATATACTTCGCCTTTGTGATTGATGATGATCACTTGTGAAGCTCTTAAGGTCATTTCCATCTTCCAATGGGAGCAAATCAATGGCAAAATAGAAGCAAACAAATTTTGCCATGGGGATAAGTCATATTCACCATACTCTCTTCAAATAAAAGCACCCTGCATATCTCCTCCTCCTTGTTTTTTCCCCTTTCCTAATCCCACATACAGCAACATCATTATTACTGTAAGGTGTGGTGTTCTCCCCAAGGGAATTAACATTTAAAGAGGAAAAGGAACCCAAAAGATTGACTCTGTAATACTAATTTGAGATGCTATAGGTTTAAAGAATGAGAGGAGAAGGGATTTAGGAACTGAGGAAAGACTTTCTGGCACCTTCAAATTATGCTACATGGGTAATTTGCTCCATATAGTCAAAAAGCCAACCAAGTGTTAAAAGTGATGGTTGGTATCTCTTCTCACCCAATTCTTTGACTTCAAAGATACTGCCCCCACCAAAAATAAATAAAGCTGCTGCCTCCATAGATGACCCCCAAATCTCCATAACCAGTTTTGACCATCAACATTAAATTGCCTTTATGTATTTTCTGAGCTCCATACTTTTATCATTATCTACATCTCCCCAAATCTCAAATTTAACTTGTCAAAAATTGAGTTTTTAATCTTTCTAACTAACTTTACTGTTCTTTGTTACTTGATTCTTTCTGATTATGGCATCATCATTCATCAAATCTTCCATTTCCAAAATTTTCATGTCATATTTAAGTCTTTCCTCTTTTACACATCATAAATTCAAATAATTACAAATTCCTATCAATTGCCTCTAGATAACATTTCTCATACTCCCTCATCTCCTTCTCCCCTCACTATTTCTAATATCATCATAAACAAGCTGCTAGACCACAGAAAGAAGCAAAAAAAAGTGCAATGATGATTTGAACTTGGAGGTCCTTGATCCAAATGCTGATTTTTCTCCCTTTTACCCTCTATCCTTAGTTTAATACTTTGCTTCTCTGGGTTTCATCTATAAAATAAAATGTCCATTTAGGATTAAATATCTGATCCTATTGGCAGCTAAGTGATATAATGACTAGAGCACTGGTGCTGGAGTCAAGAAGATAATTGAATTCAAATCTACTCTTAGACATTTAACAACTATGTGACCTTGGATAAGGTCTCTCAGACTCAGTTTCTCAATTTGTAAAATGGGAATGTTAATAACACCTAACAGAGGTGATGCTAGGATCAAAGGAGATAACATATATAAAGAATTTTGCAAATCTTAAAATAGCCTATATAAATGTTGGGTATTTTTCTACAATGTGCCAGATAAAATACTTTTTAATTGCTTTGTATTAGAATTACCTATTAAATACTCTTCAAAGGATTTAAATGCTTTGAAAAAACATTTTTTTTTCATATAAACAAATTTTTTTATTTTTTTTCTTCTATGTTTTTGATGACTAAAAGTGAACAGGATAGAGGAGTAGAGAATAAAGTTAAATATTTTACTCTTAACATAGGGGTTCTTAATTCTTTTGAGTGTCATACATTTTAACCTTTATTGGATTGTTTACTATCTAGATGAGAAGGAAAGGGGAGAGGGAGGGAGAAAAATTGGAACATAAGGTTTGGCAAAAGTGAATGTTGAAAATTATCTTTGCATGTATTTGGAAAAATTAAAAGTTATTGTAAAATAATCATTATTCTAGGATTCTTGAGTTGGTTGGTTCTCTCTGTTTCTTTCTATGTCTCTGCACCTTTCTATGTCTCTGTGTCTCTCTGTGTGTCTCTGTCTCTCTTTCTTTGTCTTTTTCTGTCTGTCTATCTCCCACACATATCTTTACACAGATTGTGATAGATGAAGAATATCATCATGTGCTGGTGGGATTTTTCCTCCTTTGACCTCTACTTCAGGGCTTTCCAGTTTAGTAGGACCTGTCAGAGATTGCTTTGGGGTATACTTTTTGGGAACTGGTAGTTCTTGAGTACCTCTAGCTCCAAAACACGGAGAACTGACAAATTATCAAGAAAAATAAAAAATACAATATGTGAAAAATAAGAGAGAAAGCACCAAATCAACACACACACACACACACACGTATCAAAAGAAATTCCTCTTCTAAGACATTCTCACCCATTTACTATAGAAGCACATTAGTGAACAGTGAACACCATGATAACCTGTTCTTGTTCCTCACTAGTAAATGATCTTAGACAGATCACTTGCCCAGTTTCCTAATCTGGAAGAAGAGTCTATGATTCTATAGTTGCTCTTAAAACACTCTTGCACCTCCCCCAACCATAAGGGATAAGAAAAGGAGGGTTGGATCTCAGGGTATTATGTACCCTGCACAATGTGAGAGCCAGATTTGTAGAAGATAAATTCATACTACAGAAAATGCTGCAAAGATCAGAGACACATGTACAACTAAAGGCATCATTTTCCCCCTGGTACACTCCAGGAAAAAAAAGTCCTCCTCCTCATTCATCATCTCTTTCACTAAACACAGAACCTTCATTTATCCCCACCAGTTCTCACTGTGCTTTCTCTAGAAAAGCAACATAATCCATCTTTGTTGACTTCAGGCTGTTCTACACCCCACATTGTAAAACTGAGATTTTGCTTGGAGTCCATGCTGAGTTTTTGAAAACTGCTTAAGGCACCCACATGCTCTCTAGCCCTCTCTGAAGTAGAGCCTCCACTTTATTCTCTAAACCAAGATTTTTCCAAGTTTTTGAAAGCACAAAAACATTGAAGGAAACGTGATTAAATATTGTATTTGTACTGTTTACTTTCTGGCACAGGGTTTAAGTTCAATTTGACATTTATTAAGCAACCGCTGTATAAAAAGCAAGAAATTTTGTGCTAGGAATTTAAGGTAAACAATGACATAGTACCTGACCTCAAGGAGCTTAGATTTTAGAAAACATGAAATTTAAGAACTCAAAAGAATCTAATGATGATTACCATAGATCACCTATTCCAACTCTAATACTATAAAGCTCCTGAGAGAGGATGGAATGGGAATTATCCAAGTTACATACCTATTGAGGGGAAGGAATAGAATTGGACATAGATCTCTTCATTCCCAGCTTAGGCTTTTTCTTTTCTATCATATTCTTTTTTTTTGCTTCATAATGAATGAATATAACTCATAAAATAGCCTATTTTTTCCTTCCCATTGGAAAATAATCATTTTATGATGGAAATTAATTTTTTAAAATAGGATTTAAAGTGAATTTTAACTGTCTCTATATTAATAAGTTATATTTGTGTAAATGAATGGCAAATCATGTTCAGAACCTTAAAAGATATCATAGAAATGAAGAGCTGGAAGAAATTTTAGAAATCATCTCATTGAACCTTCTCAACTTATAGATGTAGGAGGTACTAATAAAAATCATGTGACCAAACTTGAAAAAGCATGTCATTTGTGCTGCTTCTACTTTCTATTTTTCCCCATTGACTCATTATTATGAATTTTTTTATTTTTGCTTTTTAAATGTTTTTAATGCTTTTCTACTCCCACCATGACTTCCCAATAAATATCCTCCTACAGATCCTTTTAACAAAGAAAAATAGGTACACAAAACCAAACATGATGACTATGTCTTAAAGCATAGGTAATATTCCATATCATAATTAATCATCTTTCTAAAGAGAAAGATGTGTCAATATTGCTTCCATGGAAACAACATTAATCAATTCATTTAATTTGAACATTATACATTTTAAACCCCCTACTGTGTACTGAGAACTGTATGGATCATAAAAGATATAGAAAATAGCACCCTGGCCTATGAGAAGCTAACAGAATATTTTCTCTGGGCAAATATGACATGGAGATGTGAAAGAACTGGAGAGTAAGATAAAGTAAAACATAATCAACAGAAACATTGTGTCCTATTGCACTGGCTCGAAACACTATCAGACAAAGGAAAAATCCTCCTTGACTGGACCAGTGGGTATAAGATAATCAGGGAAGACTTGAGAGAAAAGTTGACTTGAAACCAGGTTCTTGAACCAGGAAGAAGGAAAGAAGGAAGGAAGGAAGGGAGAGAAAAGGAAAGGAGGAAGAGAGGGAAAAGGAAAGAAAATGAAAATGAAAAAGGAGAGGAGAGGAGAAGAGGAGAGTGAATATTCCAGGATGCCAGAATAGGCATAAACAAACTCAAGAAAGAGATAATGAACAAGCAACATAGTAGGATGGGCAGGCACATCACCTTAGAGTTCTAATAGAATAGGGGGTTAAAAAAACTGAGTTCCTTTGGATAATGAGCCTAGATTTGGAGAAATTCATTTTCATAGAGTTCAAAGAAAAGCTATTTAAGATTACATAGTTTTAAATTGTATAGGGGAAGTTGACTCTCTATGATAGGTTGCTTTCAGGAACTAAATTTTGGAATTGAGTTTAATAACTAAATTTTGACAATGCAAATGCAAATGATTACAATAGGGAAGAAAAGGGAGTAATGTCTAAAAAGACTGATATGTCTACACAGAAACTTGACTGATCAGCTTGTACTTTTAAAAAAACCATGGATGGGAAATAGAAGGAAGACAGATAATAAAAATGTCTACCAAAGAGTGGCATATTCTAGAAAGTAAATATCAGACTAAGATGATATGGATTGTAAAACTAAAGGCTATATTTTAATAACATTTCTCCCCAATTACATGCAAAGACAATTTTTAACATTTAATTTTAAAAGATTTGGATTTTAAATTTTAAAAGATTTTCTCCATCTTTCCTTCTCCTCCCTCTTCTCTAATTCAGTAAGCAATTTGATATAGACTATATGTGAAATCAAATAAAATCTATCTCCATATTAGTCATGTTGTAAAAGAAAAAAACCAAAAGAGGGGGAGAATTAAAAATAAAGTAGAAAATAGTATGCTTTTGATCTTTATTCAGACTCTATTAGCTTTTATTTTTTAATTTGTATGTAAAGAGCATTTTTTCATTATGGGATGGTCTTAGATCATTCCATTGCTGTGAAGAGCTAAGTTATTCATAACTAATCATGCAATATTGCTATTATTGTGTACAATGTTCTCCTGATTCTGCTTATTTAATTTTCATCAGTCTTTCCAGGTTTTTTGAAATAAGCCTGTTTGCCAGTTCTTATAACACAATAGTAATTCATTACATTCATATCTCACAACTTGTTTAGACATTCCCCAAGTGATGGGGTATCCTCTCAATTTCCAATTCTTCATCAACACAAAAAATGCTGTTTAAAAAAAAGTTTTGTTGGAGATAAAAATGACATCAAAACAGTGACTGAATCACTGCTCAGGATAGATGGGACAAAGAAAAGGACAATGAAAAGAAGATAAAACTACTTAACTCTTATTGTACTCCTGTTGTCTGCTGGGAAGAAGTGGGAAATATAGAGTGAAAAATGTTGAAAAAGTTGTAACCCTTTCAAAAAATATTGATTTGGTTTGAAACCCAAGGCTAGAGTAGGTAATAAAAGATTATTCCAAAAAAGTTCAAATTACCATTAGTTGTATAAAAATTCTTCTCCTAACTTCATCTCCTAAATAGAAATAATTGATGGACATATTTGCTAAGCACATACTTCCCAAAAAGCAAAATGAATGGAAGAGGCCCAATAGAGTTATGGAATGGTGAATGATTCAATTTTCAAAAAGATTCTTAAAACTATAAGTTTATGAGACTGACATGAATTCCTGGAAAAATATTACAAGCTTACTTATGAGTATTTATAAAGATAAATGGGCGACCACATCTTGCAAACATTGACTTAGAGAAAAAAAAAATAAGAATTTCTAGACTAACCCTAACCCTAACCAATTTTTGTTTTGGACAGGATCATTAGTCAGATAAATGAGGAAAATACTATTAAAACAGCATACCTGAATTTGAGCAATGCTTTTGGCAAAATTTCTCACTACATTTTGGAAAGACATAGTACAAGCAGACAGAACTGATTAAATAGCAGTCGCAAAGGATGGGACAATTAGGTGGTGTAGGCCTGAAGTCAGAAAGACCTGAGTTCAAAAATCCTAGTTTAGATACTTACTGGCTATATAACTATGGACAATTCATTTGACCTCTGTTTGCCTCTGTTTCCTTAATTTTAAATGAGGGGAACAAGACTAATGTGTGAAGTTGAAGTCATGTTACATGATTGAAGAAACTGGATGTTTAATCTGGAGAAAAGTTGGTTTAGGAGAACATATAGTTGCCTTCAAATGTTTTGAAGAGCTCTCTTTTGGGAGATTTACTTGACTTTTTCTGTTTGACCACAAGGCAGAACTGGGATCTTTGAACTGATATTTTAGAGAGAAATATTCTGGCTGGGAACAAAGAAAACTCCTAAAATATCTTTGGGAGACCTAGATTATGAGAATTATCCCACAAATGAATTGACTACTTTCAGAGGAGGTGATTCCCATCACCAGATTAAATGACCAATTGTTAGACTTCTTGGAGAAAGGATTTCAATTGAATTTAATAATTGCTGAAGTCTAATCCAACTTTGGAATTTCAAAATGGCATAAGAGGACTAAATCAAGGGAATCCAATAAAGGATTGTGTTCTCCACAGGTTTCCTATGCTATCCCCCAAATTAAATGCTTACAGAACTAAACTAAGCCACCCACGCTCTATTACTCATTCCAGACACATCTGACAGGCTGTCTGACAACACTGAGCACAGTTACTCTGAGGGATTCTTTTTTCCCATCATATGGCTAAAGGGCTCAGGCTACAAAAAGGATTAAATTCTCCTCTGAATAACTGTACTAATGAGAGCAAATTGGTTCCTCACTTCAGAATCCATTCCAACTCAACCCTCAATCATTCCCAAGGTTTCTTGGAAACTAAATGTAAACTATTAAGCAAAATCACTTTATAGTAGGTAGGCAAATTATCTCCTATACCTGCATATGGGATGCAAACTGATATTTTTAAATGTATCCCAAAATAACATTCCTGACTCAATCTTGGCTAGTCTAAATGAGAAGTCTTAGACTAACAGGGATGGACAGGGGGCAGGGCTAGCATTCTATAAATGTGGAAGGTGATACTGGCACCTGCCTCCTCTGGGGCAACCTTCTTCTCACTCTTGGGCCCAAGTCTTCAAGGCCCTTAAATGAGATGGGAATCATGAGTGCTAGAATAACAGGAACTGTGACAAGTGGAAAAGATATGGGACAAAGGGCCTGATGTTTTCAAGTCATATTGCCCTGCTTCTAAAGTCAGGACCCACAGAGGCACTCTCTTTTTGCAAGGCACTTTTCCTTCTTCCCATGTTCAAGAGCATTGAGCCTTAGGATCAGGACCTGAGAAGGGCCTTAGAAATCACCTGAGAAGGATATAGGTACCAGGCACTGTACAAAGTGCTTGGGATAAAAAAAAATTATAAACTTCTACCCTTAAGGAATATCAGGTAAGAAAGGAAGTATATATGTAAATTTATGAAAAATAAATGCATAGTAATTTGTGGGAGGAGGAAGAAGCAGCTAATGAGATCAGAAAAGTCCCCATGTAGGAGGTAGCATTTGAGCCAAGAAAAGAGATAGTAAGGAAAAGGGGAGAGGAGAGAAAAGGAGAAGGGAGGAGAGGAGAGAAGAGGAGAGGAAAGAGATAAGGAGAGAGACAGAGAGAAAGAGAGGGAGACAGAGAAAGAGAGAGAGAGAGAGACAGACAGACAGAGAGAGAGACAGAGAAAGAGAGACAGAGAGAGAGAGAGAGAGAGAGAGAGAGAGAGAGAGAGAGAGAGAGAGAGAGAGAGAGAGAGAGAGAGAGAGAATATATTTCCAGGTTGGAAAGCTG
This sequence comes from Sminthopsis crassicaudata, assembly GCF_048593235.1. NCBI lineage: Eukaryota > Metazoa > Chordata > Mammalia > Dasyuromorphia > Dasyuridae > Sminthopsis > Sminthopsis crassicaudata. The sequence goes on along the minus strand of NC_133618.1, from coordinate 139,652,648 downwards.
ACTTTAGAAGAATACCATCCAAATATCATCCAAGTCAAAAATATCTTTGGGAGACCTGCTTATGCATGTGATTATCTTTCATCAAAATAAGCTTAGTACTAATTCTAAGTCAAATTTGGATAGTGGCAAGTATTTTAAACTTGTTTTAAAGTTTATAAAGCACTTTACTCACATGGTGATGTAGTTGTTATCACCCCCATTATGCTGGTGAGAAAACAAAGGGCACAGTGGTTAAGGGACTTGCCCAGAATCATATAGCTAATACAGGTATTGAAGCAGGGATTTCAACCTCACTCTCTTGACTCCAATTTGAGTATTCTTTCCATTTCAATATGGATCTTCCAACCTATGGGATTCTTTGTACTTGGTGCTTAGAGGAGAGTTCCTGGTCTGAGGCAGATGCCCACTGTGGAAGGGGAATTGTAAGGAAACTGCTACTTCCAGGTCATGCTGAACATTCCATAAGATTTTGAATGCATTTTGCATAAAGTTTATATGTAATTTTACATGTAGAAGCTGTCTCCCCTAAGAGATCACTAAATCCTTGAAGGTAAGGACTGTTTCACTTTTCTCTTTATATTCCTAGTGCTTAGTACAAAGCCAGTAGATAAATAGACAGATATTAAATAGATAAATATATAGAGAGACAATAAATGATAGATGCATGTATTAATAGATGTTTATAGAGATAAAAGAATAGATAGGTGTAAGGAAAGAGATAAAAGAATGGATAGATGTAAGGAACAGATAGATGGTAGAGATAAAGAATGGATAGCTGGATGGATGATAGATGGATATAATAAATCTTATAGATAATTTATTAAATGCTTACTATGTAGCAGGAATTATGCTTAACAGTAGGGATAAAAAACAAGAAAATGTCCTGACCCTCTCTAGCATCTTACATTTTTTAAAAGGGAAGAAAAAAATAAAGGGGAGGAGGAAAAAGGCACTCCAACAAGGGGGAACATGTGGTGTGGAGGTAGAACAGAGGGAACAGGAAGTGAAATGACACGTAGCAAAAGTTTAATGAGTATTTGTTGACTGATTAAGACTGTGCCTTTATGACTGAACCCAAAGGACATCAATGGTCTCTGATTTGGGAGTCCATCTCTGAGGCTTTGGGGGAAATACAGCCTTGCAAAACTTGGAAGAGGCATTTTAGCAAAGTGGAAAGATCATTAGGCTAAGACATAGCTGAGATTATAGGCGACTCATTTAATTTATCAGTTATAAAATTAAAGTGATAATTATTTTACTCTCTATCTCTCAGGATTATTGGTAGTCTTCATATCTTTGTACCAGTTGTCTCCCCTGCCACCTCCACCATGTATTCCCTCTTTATATTTGTCTTTCAGCATCCTTCAAGATTCAAAATAAGCATCATCCTTCTGTATGAGGCCTTCCCTGATCCCATTATAGATTCCTTCTCTGCAAAAATGTCTTGTTTCTATTCTCTATGCCTATCTCTCTACATTTGTCTCTCCTCATTAGACTAAAAACACCTTGAGGTCAGATATCTTTGTATCTCTAAGGCTGGAACATTGTAGGCACTTAATAAATATTTATGGATTGATCAACCTAAAGTAAGTTATTGTTATTATTAAATTTACAAGGAAATAGGTTCCCTTGCATAGAAACTGCAAAATTTTTGAATAATTAATTTTCCAATTAATTCAAAATAATGATCTAAATGATCTAAAATATCCTTTCCAACTCTACATGGACAGGTAAAATTTCCTTTGATGTTCCTAAAGAGACATTGCCTTATTACTAGGTACTTGGGTCAGGCTGTATATACTCTCTAAATGTAGACAAAGAAAAAAACACTTCAGCTTCAAAATCTGGGTTGCCAAAATGGAGAAAAATATCAACTTTAAAGCCAATGAAAAAACAAAAAGATTGTGAGGAGTTGATTTTGTTGGTCAGGGCATTTAAGACTTGGGATATGTCATATTTTTTAAAATCAAAGGAACTTTTCTCTTCTTTTCATCTGTTAATACCAAAAGGCAAGCCAAGTCAATTAAAACAGTGTTTAACCATCTATATGATAGACTTCTTGGTTGAAAACCAAAAAAGTCAAGCTCCAAAGGAAGGCATCAATTGAGGTCATTTGAATCAGGTTTTCTGGCTATAAGCAAGAACCAAGCATTTCGAGTTCAAAATAAGTGTTTTGAGATTGAGAAGGAAGAGGTGAGGGCAAGTTTCTACCTTGAATTCAGTTTTCACCTTTATATATTCATAGTAGAACATCACTAAGCATTTTAAATTATCTACTAATTTCCAGGGATTGTGCTTAGTGATGGAGATACAAAGACAAAATGGCCCCTATCCTCAAGTAGCTTACATTCTACTGGGGGCATACAACATGTACAAAAATCAATAAATATCCCTGGAGAGGAAAATGGCAAACCAATCCAGTATCTTTGCCAAGAAACTACAAATGGCTTCACGGAGTATTGAACATAACTGAAAAACAACTGAATACCACTTAATCACCTGGGTTAACATCTTCCATCATCCGAACCACCATGTGATTTGTACTCCACTATAAAGGAAACACACTTTTAGCACCAGAGAGAACAAGATGACAACCTAAGAGTGTCCTGTGATGTCTGACAATAGTGGAATGAATAGGAGGACTGGACCCTGATGTCTGTGATTCCTTAGAATCCTTTTAGAAACAAGATTTCCATTGAAGGTAATGATTTCCAAGGTCATTATATTTGTAAAGTGTAGGTCAGAATTAGTCTAAATAGGGACTTTGCTTTAATGCAATACAATTTTTAATAAGAATAGAGGAAATGAGAGACCTTATATGAACTCAAGTACCAGATTGTTGCCTAGTAAGAAATTTTAAACTGCTAAAAATAGCTGGATAATGTCAAATTGCAATGTGAACCTAAATCTTTGTCATGAGGTATCTGGACACATAGTTAAGGATTTTGGAACAAAAACATAATATGTTGAAAGCATTCAAGATTAGGAAACATGATTTAGTGCCCTGACAATAAAGAGCTAACTGCCTCTGACTGACTTATTTCTAGATGAATATATTCATTCTTGATTTAGACTTATGTCAGAGTCCCATGTCTGATAGTAATTGCTTTAAAAAAGAGTAAAAAACTAAATTACATTAAGTTACATTAAGATCAATTCTAACAAAGGTCATTAAAGAGGTCAAAATGAGGCAGAGACCAAAATCAATCCATCAAAATAATTTGTTTGATTCCTACATTAATTGTTGAACAAAACATAATGGGGCTTACAAAACAAATATAAAGTATGTTACCATGTCTAACATATATTGTAGTACTTGCCATCTAGGGGAGGATGTGGAGAAAGAGGGGGGGGAAATTGGAATACAAGGTTTTTCAAGGGCTAATGTTGAAGGATTGTACACGTATATGTTTTGAAAAATAAAAAGCTTCAATAAAAAATAAAATAAACTTATAAGGATAAAAAATAAAGTATGTTCCCTGTTTTCATGGTGCTTACAGTCAAGATGGGAATATAAGATATATGAAATAATCACCTACAAAATAATAGCACATAACTAAAAAAACAGACAAAAATCACTATTCCAGTTAAGAAGATCACAGTGGGTTGAAGGGTTAGGGAAGAAATAATTCATACAGGAGCTGGATATTAAAATATCAATAGGATTTGGTCAGAAGGAGAAGAGGGCATTTCAAGTGAGGACTAAGTCTATAAAACCATAAAAGCAGAAAGAACAAAACAATCCTATCTAGAACTGACAGTTCATGTAGGAGAAGAGTGGGAAATAACACCAGAAAGATGGATTGAGAACTATGGAGGGACATCCTCAAATGCTAGAGAAGGATTTTGGACCTTGGACTATGAAGAATTTTGAATAAGAAAGGGCTATAAATCAAACAGTATTGTTTTAAAAAATAACTCTGGCACCAAATGTGTATGAGTGGAGGAAGAGGGCCATGAAGTAGATCCACTGATTAGTGATTGAAATAGTCAAGGAACAGGATAATAAAAGCTGAGAAAGTCAGTTTAGCCTTTCTTACAATGAACATAGGAGTTAATAGTAATTAAGGATCTTCATGCTGCAGAGTTTAAGGAGTATTCAGGAAGGGCTCGTGCTTCTGGCGTGAGAATTTGATGAGCCTTTTTTGGGGGTTACTCATCCATTTTTGATGTCCATATGATTTCACTCAAGTCTCATCTGTGGCTCCAAGAAGCACCCACAGCAGCCATACTCCAGTAAAACTGTCTCAGACTGGGTAAACCAGATTGAGAGTAACCAACCACTCTCAAACCCATCAATGAGGTAGGGAGATGTCTACCCTAAATTTGTGAAGAACAATTTGTCCCAAAGGCCATGAAGGCATCTGAAGCAGGATATAGGGTGCTTAAGCTTGGATGGCCACAGAAAACACCATCCTGTGCTGCACCAGTAGTCATCCTGACTCTGAAAGAGTAGAACTGCACCACTTAAGTCCAATGCACTTGGAAATCATATGGTTTTTGTTAGTTTGGTTATTGATATAGTCAATTATGCTAATAGTTTTCCTAATATTGAACCAGCCCTGTATTCCTGGTACAAATCCTACTTGGTCATGGTGCATTATCCTGGGGATGATTTTCTGTAATCTCTTTGCTAATATTTTGTTTGAGATTTTTGCATCAATATTCATTAGGGAAATTGGTCTATAATTTTCTTTCTCTATTTTCATCCTACCTGGTTTAGGTATCAGTACCATGTCTGTGTCATAAAAAGAATTTGGTAGGACTTCTTCTGCACTTGGAAGTTAAAGCATTATCTAAGGCAAACAAACTTGTTGCAGAGTCCGCTCCACCCTCAAAGGAAGTGTCATGTCTAGGTGTGAGTAGCAACAAATCATGAATTTGTTAAACAAGGGTCAAGGTCGTGATTCTGGGGAGTCCAGCAGAGTCCAAATGGTTCAATTAGGAGTCAGATTTGACAGGGTGCAGTGTTTAGAAAGTTAGACAAGTTTAAAACATCAAGACAGAGAATAATTCAGTCTCCAACAGACCAGGGAAATCAATACAGGATTACTGTGTAGTAAAAAGACAAAGTGAGCTCCAGTTGCCTTTATACTTTCTAAAGACACTACAGATAGACAATGATATAGACCCAGAATTGAAGTTGGGCTGTATTTTATTTTATAACATTCCACTGGGAACATAGAAGCTATGCGCTTCTGCCAAAGTCAATCTTTTTAACACTAATAATTTCCCAGTGATGCCAGATAGCTGTGAATTATAGCACGATTTCTGAAAATAACAACAAAAAATCCCGGGTAGCCCAAAGAGAAATGAATAGAAATGTGATGGGTCTGGTAGGCTGTAACCTATGACCACTGAAGAGCTGCATGTTCAAAATGTCAAAAAAATGTATGTCTGGAAAAGGAGATGGGTCAGACATACAAGGAGATAGATGGAAAGCCCAAGTGCTTCTTGGGCACCCTTGAGATACTGATGAATCAAAGAAAGACCTCCAGTATATTGGATGGGTCTTCTGGGAAGGATTAATGGAGAGATGTGGAGAATAGGAGTGTCAAAGGACTTCAATCTACCACAGGGAAAAGACTATCCACAGCAGTACAGATTCATTGAGATTAATCATTGTGATTAGCTCCAGGATTATGGATGAGTATCTATAGCCAAAAGGAGAGTCAGGGATCTGCAGACATACCTTTCTCTAATAGGAATGATGGCTTTGGTGAAGGGTTATCTACAGGAATAGTTCTATACATTTCTATAGGTATCCTTCTGAAGCAAGTAAATGTGAAGCAGTGGCTAGAACACTGACTCTGGAGCCAGGAAGACCCAACCTCAAAACCAGTCTCTGCGACATACTTACCATATGATCCTGGGCAAGTTATTTAAGCTCTGTTTGCCTTAGTCTACTGGAAAAAGAAATGGGAAAACAGTCCAGTATCTTTGCCAAAGAAAACTCAATGTAAATTGTATATTATATTTTTGCATAATTATATATTTTATTATATGCATATATTATTGTATATGTTGTATATTACATTATACATATATAATTGTATATGTTGCATGTTATATTACTCAATATAGTATTGTATATGTTGTATATTATATTACACAATCTATATTATTGCATATGTTATATATTGTACATATATGTTTTTATATATTATATATTTATTTGCCTATAATTGATATTTACATGCTTGTGTAAATATAACATTCCTCTCATCCTCAGTAAAATATAAGGGAGGGACCATTTTTTGTCCTTAACTCTTCAGTGATTCAACTTAATACTTTGCATATTATAGGTACTTGACAAATGCCTATGGAATAGGTATTTTTTGAATTGAATTTTATCTCCAAAGCCAATGCTGGGTTTTTTTTTTCTTCAACTGAACAGAGAGGATATAGGTTTTTGGACTTGGAGTCAGAAAGTACCGGGATCATGTCCTTCTTCAAGAATAAGTTCAAAATAGGGCACTAGATGGCACAGTGGATAGAACATTAACCCTAAAATCAGGAGGACCTGACTTCAAATCCTGCCTTAGATCCTTAACACTTACTATCTGTGACTCTGGGCAAATCACTTAACCTCTATTTCCTTGAAAAAAAAAATCAACCAAAATCTTACTTTCTATTAGCAGCTTTTCCCTATCCTGCTTCATGTTAGGGTCTTTCTTCTATGATTATGTCCAACTTACCCTGTTTATACTATATTTATATGTACCTGTTTACATACTGTCTCCTCCTACCCCCTCCACTTAAATTGTGAACTTCTTAAGAGCCCAGACTGTTTCCGTCTTTATTTTATTTTATTTTTTTTTTTTGTATTCCAAGCACTTAATATAGTGGCTAATACACAATAGATATTTAATAAGTCCCTGAACCTCTTCGAACTTTAGTTTTCTCTTTTATAAACAGGAGATAATAATAGTTGTTCCTTTGTTGAGAATCAAATGAGATGAAAAATATAAAGTTCTTAGCAAACATTCAAGGACTGTTTAGATGTTAACAATTATTATTATTAATCAATAAGGTGGATGGGAGATGAAGATGATGATGATGATAATCAATTCCTTGCTGCATTTCATTTTTTTTCATGTAACCTCATACTACATAATTTAGTTAAACATTAGCATGAAAATTGAATTTTTTTATCAAGTCAATAAATTTATTGACAGGATGATGGGAATGATCATTTCATTGAAGCTTATTCATTCGAGGAGTCATCATATTTTAGAAAAGATGTTATTGACAAGCTAAAATCTAACAACAGGAATGTACCACATAGTTTCCAATGAATTATTTAAGTATCATGGTTCAAGACCTAGACACAGGATCATAAAAGTCATCTGGACCAATCCCCCCCATTTTACAATTGAGGAAACTGAGGCCAGTGAGAAGTGTCTCTTTCAAAGTCATAATACAATCAATAGCAAGAACCAAAATTCAGAAGCAGTTGGTGACTCAGTAGACAGAGTACTGAGGATAGAGTTAGAAAGATCTGAGGTCAAATAAAGCCTTTCAAATAAAGCCTTAAACACTAGTTAAGTCACTTAACCTCTGATTATTTCACAAAATAGATCCATTGGATTTACTGGAGAAGGAAATGGCTCCGGCATCTTTGATGAGAAAATCCAAATGGGACCCCACTGAATTCAAACCCAGTTCTTCTGTCTTCACTGTGCCATTCAGAAATTAGAGCTCAGAGTGGTTATATTCATCATAAAAACAATAAATAGGGGAAGGAACCATTTATTAAGAACTGACATATGTCCCATTGTTCTAAGAGTTTTCCATATATTACCTCATTTGATTTTCACAACAACCCTGGGAATGTTATCATTATCTTCATTTTATAGTTGAGAAAATTGAGGGAAACAGAAGTTAAGTAAACACTTAGGATCCACAGTTAGTTAGTGAGTGTCTGTGGCTGGATTTGAACTTGAATATTCCTAACTTCAGGCCCAGAATTCTATCCACTCTGCCACAAAACTGCCTCCATGTCATATTTGCCTAATGAGTGATTACTAATTTCAGTTTTAGGAGCTTGGGAAGGGAAAAGCTCACCACGAGTCCATTATGGTGAAGTCATAGAAAACTTTGTGGAGGAGGTGGGACTAGTCCTGGGGCCTGAAGAAATGAGAGAATTTAGAGGAATAAGACTGGAGAAGGGTCAATGAAGGAAAAGAGGTAAAAATGAGCAAATATTTTCCTTCTCTATTTGAGTTAGTGAACATGATAGCCTTACTGGAGCAGACCAAGATTGCCAAGGTAGGTTGGTTTCTGATTATATAGAATTTCAGTAATTTTGTAGCTGATTTAAAATGAAATACGGAATCCAATGGGCTTGAGACTTGGCATTTTCAGATTTAATTTAATTTTGTTTGGGGTGGGGCAGAGTAGTCATGGATGATTAAGATCATAACAGATACTTCAGAATCCACATTGATTTGATTAAGAGTCTGAAAAGACTTACACCCAAAATTGCATATCTCCCTCTTTCTCCTTCTCTTGGTACATGTTTCTTAAATTTCCAGACTCTAAAATATTTTTTAGCTTTATAGTTATTTTGGCAGGAGTGAGCTAACCAAATCAGGGCTTATCCTTGTTCAGACTTGTGGGGATTGCACATATTATTTAGAAATTGTATTTCATAACATAGGTAATTCTAACTTGATGGGCTGAGTCCTAACTTGATATCTATTCTTTCATCATTGTCATTTTACTATGAAATGCAGAGGAAAGAGACAAATTATGCATCAGCATTTCTTAGTGCCAGCAGAATCCTGGTTTCTCCTTTGCTGAGGTCAGTAACAGACTTCAGCTGTTTTCAGCTCCCATGGAGGTTCAGTTTAGAAGCTCCCTCCTGAAGGAGACCTTTCCTAAACCCACACCAAGTCCTGACCTCCATGCCCACTTATCAGCACTCTCTCTCTCACTGAAATGACTTTTGTACATACATTAGAGGCAATGTAACTCGAAGTCTAATGGGGAGGAGGGGAATGACATGTAAGTAATTATGGATAAATAAGGTCTATATGGGATAAATTAAACATAATCATAAAAGTAATATATTAAGAGGGTCTAAGAAAGTTTCTACAGAAAGTGGAATTTTAGTTTATATTTATAGAACATTGCTTGTGTCTGCTAGATGATTTGAATCCAGGTTTAATCTCAGAGAAAAATTTGGGATAATCAAGGCAGTTCTACCCCACTTGCTTGGACAGCAATAGGACATGATATGGTGAGGAGAATATGGTCAGGAAATGGAATTGAGAAATACCTTAAGTTAGGTGGGCCATTGACCAAGTCCAGAGGACAATTACGTGAGGGAGGGGTATATAAGAGGATAAAAGGTATGGAAGGCACAGGACACAAAGACATGGGAAGAGCCATATAGTCCTAGTGATTTGAGGTTAGGATATAAACAAAAATTCTGAGTTGAGAGATAGCAGAGAATAAAAAGAGGAAAAAGTCAATTTTTAAAGGTTTTTTTTCTCATCAAGTTTTTTGAATCTCATGCCCCTTTGTCCTTCCTTATCAGAATATAGACTCTAGAACTATTCTGAGTAAAGTTTGGCTTGGGAAAAATCCTTTCTTGCCCTTTTAAATTGAATGACTTTAGCATTGTATGCTCTGTACACTGTCCACTACACACACACACACACACACACACACACACACACACACAGATAAAGAGAGAGAAAGAGAAAGAAAAAGAAGGAGGAAAGGAGAAAGGGAGGGAGGGAGAAAGAGAGGGAGAGAAAAAGAGAAAGGGGGAGGGAGAGAGGGAGGGAGAGAAAGAGGCTTCCCCTAATATCCAGTTTAAACATCATGAACCACCTTGAAAAGTTTATAAAAAAAAAGTCATTAGCCTGAGAAGCATGTGTATGAATGGGGGTGGGGGGAAGGACAACTTTTTCTTTGGTGACTTAGGATCCAGGGTGAAGAGAATAGCAAAAGGGAAAGGAAATTGCAAGAAAAAACACTGGCCTTGAACTCCTAATACTGGGTTCTAGATCTGGTTCTGATATTCATTAATTATCTATGTGATCCTGAGAAAATCTCTCTAAGAACCAGCTTTTCTACCTGAACGAGAAGGATGCTGAATTAGATGATTTCTATCGTTCCTTTTAGCTCTGAAAGTTTATTATCATGCTTATGGACTATGGGTGTTACCTCCTCCTTCCATTCTTCCCATCCCTCCCCCAAGTCACTACAGTTCGGAGAGTGTGTCTATGTGTGTGGGAAGAATGTAGAAAGAACAGTGGAAGCAGTCATTTTCATGGCTCTGACCATCCCAAGGAAAAGGTGATTCTAGACCCTTATGCCCTAAAGCTTTTATGAAACAGTCACAATGTAGAAGAGCACCCACATTTGTGGAATTTTCGTATTCTTAAAACAGTGCTGCATTTCTTTGGCAGGTCCATGAAGAAACGAGAAGGATGCATTCTGTTGCCTAGCAACCAAATCCTTCCATAGCAGAATGCCTTCTTCCTCCTTTAAGAGGAGGGTAGAATGTTTAATTTTGCAATTGGCAGTTGGATTTGAATTCCCTAAAGGTTGCCATGATGAATTAAGGTCTGTGAAGTGCTTTTCCATGTAAATTTTCCACCCAATCTTTTCTTTAGTGGCCCAGGAATCTCATGGAGCAATTTCCACTCAATATATTCTGTTAAGAAGACTCCTCCCCACATGTCACTCCCTCCTCCTCTAACCCTCCCATTTCACATATGCACATACACAAAAGAAGTTACAGTTATCCCTTCCACTATATGAGGTTAAAAACGGGGCACCCCTGCAATCTGGAAAATCCATGTAGTATATAAATCCATGTAAATTATAAAACTTAGGTTAATATTATGTAAGTCTAAACACATATTTCATGCATTTCTGAGTTTCTAAACTTTTTCTGTGTCATCTGTGGCCTTTCAAAACTCCTCCAAAATTCCCACTTAATTTCTTATGCCAACCTGGGATACATTGCAACCATGATGGGAAAAATAGCAATGTGGAAGCAATAACTATGTTAATTAGCAGCAAACAGCAACAGGTCCAAGAGACAAAGATTCTATTCATTTGCCAAAGAACAGACTCCTGACCACTCTAGGACCATCAGATGTGTCAGTTATGATGTGATGTTGTGAGACTAAGAAGATATTTGGCTATATTACTTTCACTGGAAAGGTCAGGTTCACAGATAACTGGAGAAAACCACTTATAATTTCAAGTGATTTGAAGAATTAGCCTTGCTCCCCCAAAACATAGAGTCTCAGAATTTTAGAGTTGCCAAGGCTGTCAGAGATTTAAACCAAGTGCTTCATAAGCAATCTTTTACAACATCTCCAGGGAGGAGTGACTTAAGGCCCTTTAAAGATTTCCGGTATGGATGAGGCCTCGACCTCCTAAGATAACCTTTCTGGGATCCTTTTCATTGTTAGGATACATTTCCAAGCAAAGGAAGCTTTTCCAAAAATCCTATCCCTTGTTGCTCCTTCTGGGAGCAGCTAGAATAGTTCTAGTTCTCTTCCATATGGAAGTGCCTCAAATATTTTCAGGGAACCATCATGCTCTCCTGAATCTCCAGTTTTTCTAACAAGAGGTCAATTGCTCATTCCACAATCTGAGATGTTATTTAAAACTAAAGTCCCTTAAGGGTGGAAATATGTTGGTTTAAAGCCATGTACATGTCAAAAAAATAAATATTAGATCCTTTCTAACTGGAGGGCTTGCTGGGGAGAGATAGGAACTGGGTAGAATGAGGATTATAGCATATCATACTGTGAGTGATCATGACATGATAGAGAATGAGGGAAAAATTCCAGAAGATTGGGAAAGCCAGGATAGAGAAAACAATCTTTACAATAGGCAGCAATATCTCTTTTGCTCAGAATTAAAACAAGTTGAAAATTTAAGTCATCTGAATTGGTTTAGGGATTTTGTTATAACTCCACAACAGATAGTTTTCATGAAAAGGAATCAAAGACAATGGGGAAAAAGCTGATAATGGGGAGTTATTGAGGGAGAATAAGTAAAGTTGACTATAGTTAGCACATTTGCAGAGTTATAAGATAAATAGTGGCACCTGTGTAATGATGACCCAACACACAGCCAAGACATAAAGGTAGCCTCCTGCAACATCTAAAAAAAAAGTGAATAATAACAATAAAAATGCCTAGCATTTTTATAGTGCCTACTATTTTGTGACCTTCACAATAAATCTAGGAAATAGATACTATTATTATCCCCATTTTTCAGTTGGGGACACTGAGGCACAGATTAAGTAATTTATCCAAGGTGACACAACTAGAAGAGACTGAAGTCAAATTTGAACTTAGCTCTTCATTACTCTAAGTCCAGAGTGCTATCACTGTGCTACCTCCCTTGCTGAAAGGAGTCTCTCATAGCTTGAATGTTAAATGTACTTAACTGAACAATAAGTCTTTCATAATAGATGATCTGGCTACAGTGTCTGTGGAAACTCATTCAGCCAAATACAGCATTCATGTAGAGTGGGAAGAAAAATAACTGGCCTTGGAGTCAAGAGACTGGATTTGAATCTTGGCTCTGACATCTGCTGACTGTGTGACTATGGGCAAGTCATTTACTTCTCCAAGAATCATTTTTCTCCTATGTAAAATGAAGCTGTAAGTACCTACCTCCCAGAGCAGCTGGGAAGATGAAATGGAGTAATGTGTATAAATTACTTTGTGAACTTTAAATGATATATAAGTGTTGTTATTAGTATTATTACAGTAAATGTGAACTATTGTATCATGCCATCAATCAGAATGGTCTATTTCCCAAACACTAAGGACCAGTGAAAGGTTACTATACTTCACACACATTTGTGACTGAGATGTAGTGGGGAAAGAGCTAGTTTAGAGTCAGAGGTCTAGGGTCTAAATCCTTTTTCTGCTAAGCAGACTGCATTTTTTTTGTTAGTTTGTTTTCTTTTATTTTTCTTTGACAAACTGAGCAAAATATTATCACCTGTGTGATGTTGGGTGAGGCTCTTAATAATGTCTCTAGGTCCTAATTTTCTCATCTATAAAATAAGCTCAGTGACCTCTGGGGCTCAATGTAGCTTGAAATCTATTATCCCAAAATAAGGGGGAAAGATGGAGGGTTGCATTCAATGACCTATAAGCTCCCTTCCAGCTCTTCATTTATGGTGCTACATATACACATGGAAATAGTATCAATTTCTAAGAAATAAAAATGGTGGTCATTTTCACAGTTCTCAGTCTCTAAAATTCTTCTCCTCTCTGTATTCAAAATAAGTTGAAAAAATATTTCCCAAAAGATTGTTTTTTTTTTTAAATCCATTTCTTTTAAGTAATAGGGAATAACTGCCACCTAGTGACCTGTTGCCTAGCAATCCCCCTGGCTTGCATCTCCCTGAGTCATTTTGGTTACCCTTCCTTGGTATTTTGGCATTTACATAATTTTCCTGAAAAGCCTTTTTCTTAACTTTCTGCCTTTTCCCCATCAAAACTTGTCATCTAAATGAATAATTTTATTAACAGACACTATTTTTAATTAACAGAGGCAGTTTTTCAGTCCCCAAATGGAGGTTTAGAGGCTGAAAGGCTAGAGGATGAACAACCAGATCTATAATGGAAGCTAGAAAGGATGCAATAGCATGTCATTTGCTCCAATAGTGGAGAGAGAAGAGAAAATAATAATATAAACAATAGCTCTTGACAGAGCTCAGGATCTGATTCAGAAGAGAAAAAGATGCCCAGAAGCAGAAATGAAATCTGACCACACAGCAGGGCTGGTCAGCATCTTCTGGTAGAGAGAGGGTACGCCACACTGTCACCAACAACAAGCCCTGGAAGGATAGGGAGGGGACAATCGCCAAAGGTTTCTACAGGTAATAAGATAGAAGTAATGCTTAACTACTAGCTAATCATAAATGTTAAATGCCTTTAGGAGACTTCCAGAAACAAGCTTGCTATCACTGAGGTAGCCTGTTGGGAAAAACCCAAGTAGTCATTGATGGGAAGTAAATCACTTCATCAGCAGTCATAAAGGCATTGTAAATAGCTTCTAGCCCACCTGGGTATGTACAGATGCAGAAGCAGAAAGTGGGCTCTGTTTGGTACAATATTATGCCAAATTCATCTTGTATTTTAAAAGACAGATGGAGGTTTTTTTTTTTTTTTAATTTACTATCAGGAAGAAGGGCAATGTGGTACAGTGAGGATACTAGATTAGAAATCAAGAGTCCTGAGATATTTAAGACAGCAGAGTATTATACAGAGAAAAAGAAAGTTATCCCAGAAAAGCCCCCTAAAGATAAAAGCTCCTATAGATACCACCTAACCAAATTACCCCTCACTTTTAGCAAATTGCTACATTAATTACCTCCTAGAGTTGTCCCCTTGAGGCAAAGATACCTGATAATCTTAGCTCTATCAGGTAGGGAAAACAAGGGGAACTTTCCAGTGACTTTCCCAGGTCACATTTGGATTTGTCACTGCTAAGTATTTATGGACTTAAATAGGTCTTCCTGATGGAAGAGAAAGTGAAATGATGAGATGAACACTTTTCTTCTCTTTAGTCTATCAAAGTCAATTAAAAAGGTTCCTTGACAAAAATGAATGAATTCCTCAATTACTGTTAAGTAATGGTACTATTATCTGCCCTAGAGAAAGATTAAGATGCTAAGAGGATTGAAGACTCTGCCACAGGAGAATCACTGGATGAAACTGATGACATTTACTCTAAAGAAGCGAATACTTAATGATGGTGGGATGTGATAGCTATTGACAAGTGTTTGAACTTTGAAGGCCTATCTATCATTTGGAAATGGAGTTGAACTTGTTTTGCTTAGTCTAACATCAGAATAAATAACAATAGAAGATGCAAAGAGACAGATTTTTAGCTTCATATGAAAACAATTCCTCCAAATTATCAGCTGCCTAAAAGTTGAAGAACTGAATTTACTATCACTATAGTTCTTCAGATAAAGGATGGATAATAATTCATTGTACTGTAGGTGAAATTTAGACAAGATTTAAACAGATTGGATTAAAAAAATAAAAAAAAACTATGAGATTAAAACAAACAAGATTAAAAAAGATAAAAACCAACCATGTGCCAACTCATGATCGGTCAATATATGGTTTCTCTCCTTTTTCTTCAAACTGGTTTAGAAGGACAATAAGTAAACCCCAAGAAACACAGAGATATCTGATCTGATTTAAATGATCATCAAATAATAATAAAGAGTGAATTGGCAATGATGAATGTTGTACTGTTAAGTTGGTTCAAGTTGTTATCATCATGGTAAAATATGATTATCTAATTTTTTGTAGTTCTTTAAGGATTTGTAAAAAGAAGCAGAGTATAGTGAATAGAGGAAGTGGCCTTAGAATTTGTATAGATTGGGCCCAAATCTGGTCTCTGACACACATCTTGTCAGTTCTATTAAGACTCTAAGTTTCAAGAGACTTGATCTGCATGCCTACAAAGAATTTTCCTGGTGAAGAATTCCCCATCTGGATGTTCTTCCTCCTCCATAAAAAAATTGGTTAACAGGGTTTATAAAATACCTCCTTATATCAATCCTTTGAAATAGTTATTGCAATTACCATTATCCCCTTTTAAATCACTGAGGACAAATGAGATCAGAGAGATTAAATAAGACTAAAAGGGTCCATTGCAGGAAATGATACCCAACTTTCATGTCAATCATTTCAGAGTTGGTTTTAGCTTTTCATCATTGTAGATGTTAATTAAGCCTGTGATTTTCATGTAATTTTCCAAGGTCATCTCCACTCATCCTGATCTATATCTTGTCACTGGATCCAGATGCCTCTGGAGGAGAAAATGAGGCTGTTGATTTTGCACAACCCACCCTCCCTTAAGTCCAATTCACTCACATATTATGGTATCACCTCCCTGATGTCATGGTCCTTTGAGAATAAAGGATAAACAATAAGAGCATGAGATTTTCATATAACTGATGGAATAGAGTTTGCTTTCTGATGGGTGCACCTGATACAATGCTT